>NC_092148.1:20303432-20603432 GCF_045791955.1 Oncorhynchus clarkii lewisi
TGGCCCCGGGAAGCCAGCCACCTTGATATGGAGCTGAATGTGTTTTTTAGCCTCTGAAGATTTAAATATCGTTCCCGGTTCCCGCACCAAATCAGTCACGTTAACACTGAGCAGAGATCCGGACATGTTTTAAGTTAACACACAGAGTTATTTCTATTTCATGACGAAGGGAGGCTTATTTGATTAAAACTAAAGGTGATTCGGTGCAGAACCCCCAAGGCAATGCTTCTTGTACAGTCAATCGTTCTGAGAAATGTGTTCAAATAATTGTTCCACGAGAGAGAGAGAACGAGAGAGAGAGAGAGACAGAGAGAGAGAGAGAAACAGAGAGAGACACAGAGAGAGAGAGACACAGAGAGACAGACAGAAACAGAGAGAGAGAGAAACAGAGATTGAGAGAAACAGAGAGACAGTGTGACAGAGAGAAACAGAGAGAGAGAGAGACAGAGAGAGAGAGAGAGAGAGAGAGAGAGAGAGAGAGAGAGAGAGAGAGAGAGAGAGAGAGACAGAGAGAGAGAGACACAGAGAGAGAGAGACAGAGAGAGACAGAGAGAAACAGAGAGAGAGAGAAACAGAGAGAGAGAGAAACAGAGAGAGAGAGAGCGACAGAGAGAAACAGAGAGAGAGAGAGACAGAGAGAGACAGAGAGAAACAGAGAGAAACACAGAGAGAGAGAGAGAGAGAGAGACAGAGAGACAGAGAGAAACAGAGAGAGAGAGACAGAGAGAGAGAGAGAGACAGAGAAAGAGAGAGAGAGAGAGAGAGAGAGAGAGAGACAGAGAGAGAGAGAAACAGAGAGAGAGAGAAACAGAGAGAGAGAGCGACAGAGAGAAACAGAGAGAGAGAGAGACAGAGAGAAACAGAGAGAAACACAGAGAGAGAGAGAGAGAGAGAGAGAGAGAGACAGAGAGAAACAGAGAGAGAGAGAGACAGAGAGAGAGAGAGAGAGAGAGAGACAGAGAGAGAGAGAGACACAGAGAGAGAGAGAGAGACAGAGAGAGAGAGAGAGAGAGAGAGAGAGAGAGACAGAGCGAGATAAACAGAGAAATTAAACAAATAGTGTATTTTTGCATTGAAATTAAACAAATAGTGTATGTTTGCATTGAAATTAAACAAATAGTGTATGTTTGCATTGAAATTAAACAAACAGTGTATGTTTGCATTGAACATCAATGAGCGAGGAATAATACACCTCTAAATGAAGTGATAGGGAATGAGGAAATGGGAGCTAAATCAGTAATGGGGATTGATGGGTTGAAGTACAGTACTGAACTCTTATTCATTAAGGCGTAGATGTAATCCATAGCATGGAAGTTCTGTGCTATAGCGCTATTGAAATGGAAAGGCAATCTTCCTGCCTTCGCGGAGACTGCATTCACAGTAAACGTTGCATATCACAGCTCAATCTGAAATTACTTTCACATTTCAATTGCGCTATAATGTGGAACATGCGCTACAGATTAAATCTAATATTGCTCTGTAGTGGTATTTCACGCCTGAAGAATGTGTGTGTAGTGTGCTGTGGACACTAGCCTTCTGATGGGCAGTATCAGTTCAGGATGTCTACAGCAATGATCTTCACCCTCCCTCATGTATTTGGATTTCCCCTATTACTTAATACCTGTTAATAAACCATTTGTGCCACTCAGCTTGGGTAATACATTATACTCTGACACACGGTTGAGTAACCGTACAGAGTGTCTTCTCCCTCCCTCTCCTCGGGTGAAAAACAAAATATTTGGCAGAGAGCCATTGACAACACTGCTGTCATTATCTCTAAGATGCCTCACCAAGTCAGCTCTCAAACAGGGGAGTTCAGTCAGACAATATTTCACTCTCCTGTTGAACAGGCAAGTATTGGATGGCCAGCCTTGTTAAACATTTGTCAGATATTTGTCATTCCAAACTCTTATAACTAAATGGTTATTGTGCCTCTCCTGAGGCTACTCGACACCTGTGGGGTTCAACAACTTCTTATTTTCCTTTTAGAAATGGCTCATTTTCCATACGGAGGTCTATCATAGTTCAAATAGTTCACAGACCTTGAATTTCTGGGTCCTGGTCAAAGGTAGTGCTCTACATAGGGAATATGGTTCCATTTGGGAAGTATCCCGTGTCTCTCCGTTCACTGGGAAACAGTATCAGACAACAGAGATCACATGACCAGGGAGTCATCCCGCCCTAATCCCACTGTCAGAGCTAATTGGCCAGTCAGGGATTGATTGATCCCCTATGGCCTCAGACCTAACATGGCCTCCGTTACTCTGTGTATACACCTCTGTCTCCTGGACCTCACCATGGAGGGGCAACCAGCCAGCACCCCTTTGATAACACATTCCAAAAATGACATGAATGTTATTTTTTCCAGACCTCTCTTTTCTCTCTGTCTTTAAGTATCACAATTTTTTCAATTAATTTTATTTTTCTTACTTTGATATCTATCCACCTCACCTCTCTCATCGTCACGATTGTTTGTGCAGCCGAGGCAGCTCTAGGAGGTGGGGTTTGTTCACCTGTGGGGAGGTAGAGGCAGGCAGGTCTGGAGGAATGATCCAGGTTAACTTATCCATTGTGATTTACAATATAAGGCTAAACTGATCCTTGATCAGATGTCCAGTAGAGGGCGATGGTACTGAAACTACAAAGTCACAGACTGACTGATCTCCCTCATGCAGCTCTCTCAATTCAATTCAAGGGGCTTTATTGGCATGGGAAACATGTGTTAACATTGCCAAGGCAAGTGAGGTAGATAATATACAAAAGTGAAATAAACAATAAAAATTAACAGTAAACATTACACATACAGAAATGTCAAAACAATAAAGACATTGCAAATGTCATATTATATATATACAGTGTTGTAACAATGTACAAATGGTTAAAGAACACAAGGGAAAATAAATAAGCATAAATATGGGTTGTATTTACAATGGTGTTTGTTCTTCACTGGTTGCCCTTTTCTCGTGGCAACAGGTCACAAATCTTGCTGCTGTGATGGCACACTGTGGAATTTCACCCAGTAGATATGGGAGTTTATCAAAATTGGATTTGTTTTCGAATTCTTTGTGGATCTGTGTAATCTGAGGGAAATATGTCTCTCTAATATGGTCATACATTGGGCAGGAGGTTAGGAAGTGCAGCTCAGTTTCCACCTCATTTTGTGGGCAGTGTGCACATAGCCTGTCTTCTCTTGAGAGCCAGGTCTGTCTACGGTGGCCATTCTCAATAGCAAGGCTATGCTCACTGTACATAGTCAAAGATTTCCTTAAGTTTGGGTCAGTCACAGTGGACAGGTATTCTGCCACTGTGTACTTTCTGTTTAGGGCCAAATAGCATTCTAGTTTGCTCAGTTTTTTTGTTAGTTCTTTCCAATGTGTCAAGTAATTATCTTTTTGTTTTCTCATGATTTGGTTGGGTTTAATTGTGCTGCTGTCCTCGGGCTCTGTGGGGTGTGTTTGTGTTTGTGAACAGAGCCCCAGGACCAGCTTGCTTAGGGGACTCTTCTCCAGGTTCATCTCTGTGTAGGTGATGGCTTTGTTATGGAAGGTCTGGGAATCACTTCCTTTTAGGTGGTTGTAGAATTTAACAGCTCTTTTCTGAATTTTGATAATTAGTGGGTATCGGCCTAATTCTGCTCTGCATGCATTATTTGGTGTTCTACGTTGTACACGGAGGATATTTTTGCAGAATTCTGTTTGCAGAGTCTCAATTTGGTGTTTGTCCCATTTTGTGAAGTCTTGGTTGGTGAGCGGTCCCCAGACCTCACAACCGTAAAGGGCAATGGGCTCTATGACTGATTCAAGTATTTTTAGCCAGATCCTAATTGGTATGTTGATATTTATGTTACTTTTGATGGCATAGAATGCCCTTCTTGCCTTGTCTCTCAGATCTCTCCAACACACAAATCACATCCCTTATCTGTCCTGTAACTGTTTAGGGGATATGCAGCTGCATTAGTTTTAGGGGAGAGATGTATCTTATCAAAAGGCAACTTAGATGAAATGGTGCAGCACTGAACCAGTTTCTCATTTCTAATGAGAGCCAGGGGAGATGCGGGAGGAACTGAATGTTTGTAGAACGCCTTCTATGAATTCTATTAGTCATGTTCTGATGATGACCCCCATCGTCAGATTCAGCAGCGCAGTAAAGAGACTCATAATATGAGTTCACATCTCCATCTTTGAGCAGCTCATCCATCTGTGTGTTTTCTTTAGTGGAATGAAGTGGATGTACCTCTGTGTGAAATATGGTTGCAGTGGAACAGAGAGGTGAGATACGGTATGTCGCAGGATGGAGAGAGAGACTTAGATAGACAGAGAGAGAGAACGTGTGTGAGAGAGAGTTGAGAAGTGACCAGCTGCCTAAGAAGGGGTAAGCTGGGAACACTGCCACAGAGACTGCCAAAGACATCCGTCAAAAACAGAAAAATCTGCCATTTTCGTCTTTTACAGGTTTCTTTTTCCATCCCATCGGGAGGCCTAATATTATTATATTAGTTAAAAATCATAATTCTGCTGTAAGGGGAAGTTTGAGTCACAGAGCAGTTAGCTAATGGAACTTAACTGCTCCTGGTTCTTCCACCTCTGAGGGAACTAAGGGCCAGTTTGGGTCACTGGCATGATGAGGGGAAAACAGGGCAGTAGTTGTCTTCAACAGCTATCTCTTTCTTTCTCTTTCTCTCTCTCTCTGTCTCTCTCTCTCTTTCTTTTTCTCTTTCGCTTTCTCATTCGTTATCTCTCTCTCTTTCTCTTACACACAATCCCTGGCTCTTTTCAGGTGTGAGATGGTGACATCAGAGAGTGACGGTATGATAGATGTACTCTGAGTATCCTGCCACCCCATCTACCACCTGCCTGCCTGTCCAGTGAATCTCTCTACACCACAAGGTCATTCCGTGCGGAGGAGTCCTAATGGAAAGAACAGAACAGGGCAGTTTCCATATTCCCACTCACTTTGAATCAAGTTGGACCAGGTGGGTACCACTACACATAGAGCTCAAACACACCAAGACGAACAGTCAAAAACAGAGAGTGGCCGTCCTATTGCCTCTGTACACAATAGCAGACGTAATTTTTCTGTTCATTCCCCGACAATTCTACATGTTGAAATGTTCATTGAAACCTAGCAGGTGATTGCTAACACACCGCAGCCACCCGCTGATTTTAGCCATTTGTCTTTGTGATGTGTCTAAACTCATACGTGTCAGGTTGGGAGACACATCACTCAATTCTATGGAAATGTACAGTTATGAATATAACTACTGTTCCCTGAAAGATGGAACGAGGTGTGACATACTATGGGGAGTCAACGACCAATCCTATTCACATGAAGCTAACAGAAATCAAGACCAATGGGCCAATGGATCCTGCTGTCGGAAGCCCCGCCTTCCTGGCTATAATACCGGGGCTTGCATACATTTCCTCAATTCAGTTCCGCCAATATATATTATACCTCGTTCTCTCCTTCAGGGAACAGTGGTTATATTCATAACTGTACGTTCCTTTTCAGTCGGTCACTCTGTATAACATACTATGGGGACATACAATCACGTCTCAAGCTGGATCAGAGGGTACCAAACTAGGAGGCCCTCAGCAGCCCAATCAGTCACAGGTTCCACCATCTCCAAAAAGGGGTTACAGAAGCCACCTTTTCCCCATTTTTTTTACCCACGAAGCCTGAAATGTCAGAGCCTCATGAGGCCTGAGCTGTCAGAGCCCCATATAGGAAACCAGAACCTGCTGCAACTTGGCTATGCGCATTGACCACGCTGCCACTGCAGCCCAAGTCCATAGACCACACAGTTCCAAGAACAATACTTACCTGTTGTGACTTGGGAAAGCGCACACAAAAAAGGATCACACAGAGACCCAAAGAGTCTGGAATGCCAGAACTCACACAAGGAGCCACAAGTCCAAAACAACAGGGCACCTGCTGTGACTTGATAATGCACATTCGTGCTCCGCCTCTTCAACCAACCACAGCAGCCCAAGACTCAAACCTACAGGGAAACTGTGGTAACCCGGATAAATGCGTAATCTGCACACTGCCAGACACCAAGGCAGCCCAAGGTTCAATCCCACAGGGGAACTGTGGTAATCCGGATAAATGCGTAATCTGCACACTGCCTAACAACCATTTCCGGACCCAGCCACAAGAACTATGAGCCACCCTGGAAGCAGTTACATACAAGTGATAAAACCTCGCCTGTGGGGAACACAACTTGCTGCAGCACAGATATCACCAATTGTCATGTCCCTGAACAATGCCCAAGAAGCCGCCACACCCCTTGTGGAGTGAACACACACACCGCTAGGCAAACCTTGTCCTTTGTTGTCATATGCCAGGGAGATAGCCTCCACAATCCAACAAGAAAGACATTACTTAGAAAGCGCCCTACCCCGAGTTGGATTAGTGAAACAGACAAAAAGTTGGTCACAAACTCTGGTATCCTTGGTCCTACCCATATACATGCTTAAAACACCCACCGGACACAGGCCATGTAATCTCTGTTGTTCACTGGAAGCAAATGGAGGAGGTGAGAAGTGGAACAGCTCAAATGACATAGGTATAACCTTGGGAGCAAAAGCTGCTTTAGGACGTAACATCACTTTAGAGTCACCAGGCGCGAACTCCAAACAGGAAGGGTGTATTGATAGCATGTGGAGATCCCCAACGCGCTTGGCCAATGCCAAGGCCATGAGCAGGGCGGTCTTGTAAGAAAGGACCTTCAGGTACACAGACTCCAGTGGTTTAAACGGAGGCTCGCACAGAGTGTCCAGGACCATGGCCAGGTCCTAGGTCAGTGCCATAGGCTTAGACACTGGTCTGAGCCAAAGCATGCCTTTCAGGAACTGCACCACCAGAGGATGAGTCCCCTGGGTAGAGCCGTCAATGTGGAAAAAGAAAGGCCCTGCTCAAAAACCTCTTGCAAGAACATCAAAATGTCCACCAAAGAGCTCTGAAATGAAGAAACTCCTTTAACCTGGCAAGCGTAAACTGTATAGTCATAATCTCGTTCGAGGGTAAACCCCTAGCCGTCAAATTCAACTTTTCAGTGGCCAAACCCACAGATCCTGTATCTGTGATTGTGGGTGCCAAACTCTCCCGTGCGCCTGGAACAATAGATCCCGATTATCCATCACGGGCCTCCCTTCTAACAGGCGTATGATCTCCGGGAACCAGGGTTGTGGGGGCAACGGAGAGCCACCAGAATCAATAACAGACCCTCCTGACGGACCCACTCTACGGTGGCCTGAATCAGGACCATCGGAGGAAACGCATAGAGCAGGGTCCAAGGCCACTGATAATCGAAAGCATCCATCCCAACGAAGTGCCCAGATCCCTCATTGAGAAAAACAGACGACAATGCGCGGTCTCTCACTATGCGTAAATCTCTATGTCGGCCCTGCTAAACCGGTCCCATACCGTATCTGGGCAACCACCAAGGGATGCAGTTTCCACTCCATTGAGAAAGGATCCCCAATGGAAAGTAGATCTGCACCCACGTTGACAGATCCTGGAAGATACATCGATCTGAGCGACAGGACATTCGCACTGGTCCATACTAGCAGATAACGGTTGTTGTAACCCTGTTGATGTACCCCACCGCCGTCCTGTTGTCAGACCTTAACACATGCTGGTCCTGTTGTCAGACCTTAACACATGCTGTTCCTGTTGTCAGACCTTAACACATGCTGGTCCTCCAACATTGGAAGGAAACACCTCAGCACTAGCAAAACAGTCAGTAGCTCTAGGTAATTGATGTGTAATGCCTTTTGCACTGTTGACCAAATCACAGCGCTCCCTATCCCAGTAAGGATGCATCTGTCGTAATCACCCTGCGGGACACTACCCTGCCCATGAGAACCCCCTGCAACAACAGACACTGGTTCACCGCTGCAGGGACAGAAGGTAAAAACCTTCGCCCATACCTGGAAGAACTCTGCTATGGGGGAGAAGACATTCAATCCCCTCTCCCCCACCGAATCCAAACCCGGGGCTTCAGACTCCCACACATCTGATTCACCCTCTGAAAACCCACCAGAGCCAACCAAGGAAAGTATATCATCCCTGGAATCGGGACCCCTATCATCTCCGGTTCAAACTCGGCAGGTCAGCCTTTTTTAACTTCCTCTTACCACTGACCATCTTACTCAAGTAAGGGAGCACTGGCTACACAAGCAGAGCAGAAAGTAGTTCGCTTTTAGCAAACACAAAAACCGATACCAAGACCCAAAACTCGCAACATCTAGGGGGACGAGTACTCTCTCCCCACTAACAGAAACCTAAGTTAGAGCTTCTGAGGGCAGCCTCGGCATTGATTGGCCCGTTGAGCGTGATTTCACTTTGTTTCAGGTGAATAAAATTGATCGTTGACACCCATAGTGACCAACTGAAAGGGAACCAGCACTTTGACAGCCAATACTGGAATTAATCAACTGGATATGATTCATACAACCTTCCATTCCTAAAAGTCTCAGAGCCTCCATTTCTTGTGAAGTCTCTATTTGTATTTATTTGTATTTATTATGAATTCCCATTAGCCAAAGCAGCAGCTACTCTTCCTGGGGTCCAAACACATTAAGGCACTTACATTACTCATTAAACAAAAGATAAAACAGTACATCATGTAACATCATTACACCACTACATATCTACAATAACAAATGTATAATACCACCATAAAACAATATTACAATGTACTTGTGTGTAGAGTGCATGTGCTAGCGTGTGAACCTGTGTGTATGTATCTCCTCACAGTCCCCGCTGTTCCATTAGATATATTTGTATCTGTTTTTTTTTAAATCTGATTCGACTTACCTGATGTGGAATACAGTTACATGTAGTCATGGTTCTATGTAGTATTATGTACCTCCCATAGTCTGTTCTGGACTTGGGGATTGTGACGAGACTTCTGGTGGCATGTCTTGTGGGGTATGCATGGGTGTCCGAGCTGTTTGCTAGTAGTTTAGACAGACAGCTCGTACATTCAGCTTGTCAACACTTCTTACAAAAACAAGTAGTGATGAAGTCAATCTCTCCTCCACTTTGAGCCATGAGAGATTGACATATTATTCATGTTAGCACCCAGTGTACATTTAAGTCCCTCTTTGTGGCACCTGACCACACGACTGAACAGTAGTCCAGGTGCGACAAAACTAGGACTTGTAGGACCTGCCTTGTTGATAGTGTTGTTAAGAAGACAGAGCAGCGCTTTATTATGGACAGACTTCTCCTCATCTTAGCTTCTGTTGTATCAATATGTTTTGACCATGACACTTTACAATCCAGGGTTACTCCAAGCAGTTTAGTCACATCAACTTGCTCAATTTCCACATGATTAATTACAAGATTTAATAGAGGTTTAGGGTTCAGTGAATGATTTGTCCCAAATACAATGCTTTTAGTTTATGGAATATGTAGAATTAACGTATTTCCTTGCGACCCATTCTGAAACTAACTGCAGCTCTTTGTTAAGTGTTTTCAGTAGCTGTAGTAGCTGACGTGTGTAGTGTTGAGTCATCCACACACATAGACACACTGGTTTTACTTAGGTCCTGTACAGACTGTTCTATTCTGTCTTTTCCCATTTCCCGTCCAAACTGTAGAGGTCAATGAAGTTTTTCATAATTTAATGTAGATTATACGATCTCGTCTCTTGTGAGACTGTTAGGATAAGTATTTGTATGTGTCTAATTGCATCAGTTGCTGACTCAAATGTACTGTAGTTCTATCCCTGTTCTCATTGGTCATGGTTGGGATTTTGAGGAAGTCTTGAGGGAGGTCTTTGGTCATATTTGACTTGCTGAGGCTTTAGGTCTATTAGACAACGGCAAGGAAATAACAGAGATCCCTATGTACGTGTAACTATGCTCGGCTCATAGGGTGTACAGATGAGCCACCCTCCACAAAATGACACCCCAGCACTTATAATTGACCTAAATAACAACTTCATAGGACGCTTTAAAGTCGTTCTAAAGAATATATATAATTAATCTCAAGTGACTTGCTGGATAAAAGTTAAGTAAACTAGGATACTTTATTACGTGATTGTTAATCATTCTGAACTCTTAGCACGACGATCAAAGTTGACCCCTGAGACTTCTCTGAGAGATTTCCCCGTGCAGTGACAGGCTGAGAGAGGAAAAATAGAAGACCACAAAAAAAAAACAAAGTCACACTTAATCTGATTACACCCCCACACCACAGCAGATAGTAGGGTAAAATGGCGCTTGTTTGTTTGTTTCCTTAGCAGATCCCCTTATGCAGGGCACTCAGTCCTAGGGTTCATCTGACACATCCAGTGTTTACACAGCTGGATATGTGCTGAAGCACTTCCAGGTGAAGTGGCTCAATCCAGAAGGGGCACAGACACACAGTCAGCAGGCAGCACTTTATCTGCACTTGAAGCGTTTGTAGGCCTACCCTTTGTGATACTTTGTTAATTAACCATGCCCACCTCTCTGCTCTGCTCAGCTCGGTTTTACTCTCTCACTGGTTTGTTCCTTTTGGCTGAGAAGAGAGACATGTATACTGATGCAGAACACACACTCACACAGCAACACACACACAACACAGAGAGGGAGAGAGAGAAAGAAAGAGAAAGTATCTGTGGGTCTTTGTATTATGTTTCACCCCCTCTATACTCTACTCTAATACTCTACTCTAATGCTTTTCCAAAAGCCACATGGAGGGTCTGCTTCTAATCTGGCATTTCTGGGGTCTCGATTTGTTTTGCCACAATACTCTTCCCGTGCCCAAGACCCACTCAGTGCAGATTCAATTAGATAACTGAATAAAAACGCTGAATAATTGAAATTGGACATGGTGTTCGGAAGGCAGCTGGCTCACAGCGCGAGCTACAGTACAGTCAAACGGACAGCATAGTGAAGGAGGGAATGACAGAGAGAGGGGGAGAGAAAGAGAAAAAGAGGGGGGGGGGTAATAGATCTGAGGACTTGCTAATCACAACTAGAGGTCTAAGCTTTCTTGTCCATTTCATAGAGAGTCAGCGGTAGAACCATGGCCTGCTGCCCACCTCCCTGTGTTACAACATACTGTTATGTCACACACGAGTGGGACATGCATTAGAAAGAAACGGAACACAATGCTCTGTCTTTCCATAAGCCAAGGAGGATAGAGAGGATGGGTCGTAGAGAGGTAAAGCCTTGTGATGCTTGACCACGTCATGTGCTGCTGGTGTAATGGTGTAAGCCAATGCCCTCAATGACCTGGCTTTCGTCTGGAGCTTAGTAAAACGCTCCGGGGCGGACCAGACCCAAATAAACACTCCTAGAACAGACCCAGCTATTGGCTCATTCTCTCTCGGATCCCATCCCACAACACACGGACTCTGTGTGAGATCAGATCATGGTACAACCATACAAAATACTTCACAATTGATTTACTTAACTCTTCTGAATGCTTTTCATTCAAGAGAACAGTGGGACACGATACAATTTTTTAGGGTTTAATTTAACCTTTATTTAACTAGGCAAGTCAGTTAAGAACAAATTCTTATTTACAATGACGGCCTACCCAAACCAAACCCAGATGAAGCTGGGCCAATTGTGCACCTCCCTATGGGACTCCCAATCACGGCCGGTTGTAATACAGCCTGGAATTGAACCACAGTCTGTAGTGATGCCTCTAGCATTGAGATGCAGTGCCTTAGACCACTGTGCCACTCGGGAGCCCCAATAACAATGTTTTTTGTATAATTACTCGACACCATGTCTGTAACAGGTTTACTGGTGTCAAAGGCCGTCTCTCTCATGATCCAAGCCAGGATTAGGGTTCTGAATGTTCAGAGGACATTGATTCTTTCAACAAAAAAGAAAAAAGAAAAAAGAAAAAAGAAAAAAAGAGAAAGTGATTTGAGTCCAACTATGGAGGAGTAACAATAACAAGTGTTTATACCCAGGTGACCTTGGGCAGACCCTGGATGATGATGGTAAATTCCTTGGAGGTTGTCCTCTAATAACAGAGCTTGTATTATTACCATGCTCTTCTGAAGGGATGTTAGACGGAGCACGATTCAGGGGCCTTTGATTACAACCAGTCCAGTACCAGATAGTCATTAAAGTTACTGGATTGGAGGTCCTCTCTCTCTCTCTCTCTCTCTCTCGCTCTCTCTCTCTCTCACTAAGGTATGTTGTAGTTCTCTCTCTCTCTCTCTCACTAAGGTATGTTGTCGTTGTTCTCTCTCTCTCTCTCTCTCTCTCTCTCTCTCTCTCTCTCTCTCTCTCTCTCTCTCTCTCACACACACTAAGGTATGTTGTTGTTGTTGTTCGCTCTTGATCTCTCTCACACTAAGGTATGCTGTTGTTGTTCTCTCTCTCTCTCTCACACTAAGGTATGTTGTTGTTGTTCTCTGTCTCTCTCACTCTCTCTATTGTTGTTGTTCTATGACTCTCTCTCACTCTCTCTATCATTGCTGTCCTCTGTCGCTCTCAATCTATCTATCGTTGTTGTTCTCTGTCTCGCTCACTCTCTCTATTGTTGTTGTTCTCTATCTCTATCTCTCTCTCTCAATCTCTCTATCGTTGTTGTCCTCTGTCTCTCTCTCTCGCTCTCTCGCTCTGAAATCTCTCTCGATTTCTCTCACACTAAGGTATGTTGTTGTTGTTGTTCTCTCTCTCTCTCTCTCTCTCTCTCTCTCTCTCTCTCTCTCTCTCACACTAAGGTATGTTGTTGTTCTCTCTCTCTCTTTCACACAAGCACTAAGGTATGTTTTGCACTCTCACTCACTCTATCGTTGTTGCTCTCTTTCTCTCTCACTCTCTCTATCGATGTTGTTCTCTATCTCTCTCTCTCTCTCTCTCTCTCTCTCTCTCTCTCTCTCTCTCTCTCTCTCTCTCTCACACACTAAGGTATGTTTTTGTTGTTGTTCTCTCTCTCACTCTCTCACTCTCTCTATCATTGATATTCTCTGTCTCTCACTCTCACTCACTCTCTCTATCGTTGTTGTTCTCTTTCTCTCTCACTCTCTCTATCGTTGTTGTTCTCGCTTCTCTCTCTGTCCCTCTCTCTCTCTGTCTCTCTCTCCCTCTCTCTCTCTCTCTCTCCCTCTCTCTCTCTCTCTCTCTCTCTCTCTCTCTCTCTCTCTCTCTCTCTCTCTCTCTCTCTCTCTCTCTCTCTCTCTCTCTCTCTCTCTCTCTCTCTCTCTCTCGCTCTCTCTCTCACTCTCTCTATCGTTGTTGTTCTTTGTCTCTCTCTCTCGCTCTCTCGCTCTGAAATCTCTCTCGATTTCTCTCACACTAAGGTATGTTGTTGATGTCCTCTTTCTCTCTCTCTCTCTCTCTCTCTCTCTCTCTCTCTCTCTCTCTCTCACACACACACTAAGGTATGTTGTTGTTGTTCGCTCTTGATCTCTCTCACACTAAGGTATGTTGTTGTTGTTCTCTGTCTCTCTCACTCTCTCTATTGTTGTTGTTCTATGACTCTCTCTCACTCTCTCTATCATTGCTGTCCTCTGTCGCTCTCAATCTCTCTATCGTTGTTGTTCTCTGTCTCGCTCACTCTCTCTATTGTTGTTGTTCTCTATCTCTCTCTCTCTCTCTCTCTCTCTCTCTCTCTCTCTCTCTCTCTCACACACTAAGGTATGTTTTTGTTGTTGTTCTCTCTCTCACTCTCTCACTCTCTCTATCATTGATATTCTCTGTCTCTCACTCTCACTCACTCTCTCTATCGTTGTTGTTCTCTTTCTCTCTCACTCTCTCTATCGTTGTTGTTCTCGCTTCTCTCTCTGTCCCTCTCTCTCTCTGTCTCTCTCTCCCTCTCTCTCTCTCTCTCTCTCTCTCTCTCTCTCTCTCTCTCTCTCTCTCTCTCTCTCTCTCTCTCTCTCTCTCTCTCTCTCTCTCTCTCTCTCTCTCTCTCTCTCTCTCTCTCTCTCTCTCTCTCTCTCTCTCGCTCTCTCTCTCACTCTCTCTATCGTTGTTGTTCTTTGTCTCTCTCTCTCGCTCTCTCGCTCTGAAATCTCTCTCGATTTCTCTCACACTAAGGTATGTTGTTGATGTCCTCTTTCTCTCTCTCTCTCTCTCTCTCTCTCTCACACTAAGGTATGTTTTTGTTGTTGTTCTCTCTCTCTCTCTCTCTCTCTCTCTCTCTCTCCTTCTCTCACACACTAAGGTATGTTGTTGTTGTTCTCTCTCACTCTCTCTATCGTTGCTGTCCTCTCTCTATCACACTCTATTGTTGTTGTTCTCTGTCTCTCTCTCTCACTCTCTCTATTGTTGTTGTTCTCTGTCTCTCTCACTCTCTATTGTTGTTGTTCTCTGTCTCTCTCACTCTCTCTATTGTTGTTGTTCTTTGTCTCTCTATTGTTGTTGTTCTCTGTCTCTCACTCTCTCTATTGTTGTTGTTCTCTGTCTCTCTCTCTCACTCTCTCTATCGTTGTTGTTCTCTGTCTCTCTCTCTCGCTCTCTCGCTCTCTCGCTCTGAAATCTCTCTCGATTTCTCTCACACTAAGGTATGTTGTTGATGTCCTCTTTCTCTCTCTCTCTCTCTATCTCTCTCTCTCTCTCTCTCTCACACTAAGGTATGTTTTTGTTGTTGTTCTCTCTCTCACTCTCTCACTCTCTCTATCATTGATATTCTCTGTCTCTCACTCTCACTCACTCTCTCTATCGTTGTTGTTCTCTTTCTCTCTCACTCTCTCTATCGTTGTTGTTCTCGCTTCTCTCTCTGTCCCTCTCTCTCTCTGTCTCTCTCTCCCTCTCTCTCTCTCTCTCTCCCTCTCTCTCTCTCTCTCTCTCTCTCTCTCCTCTCTCTCTCTCTCTCTCTCTCTCTCTCTCTCTCTCTCTCTCTCTCTCTCGCTCTCTCTCTCACTCTCTCTATCGTTGTTGTTCTTTGTCTCTCTCTCTCGCTCTCTCGCTCTGAAATCTCTCTCGATTTCTCTCACACTAAGGTATGTTGTTGATGTCTCTCTTCTCTCTCTCTCTCTCTCTCTCTCTCTCTCTCTCTCTCTCTCTCTCTCTCTCTCTCACACACACACTAAGGTATGTTGTTGTTGTTCGCTCTTGATCTCTCTCACACTAAGGTATGTTGTTGTTGTTCTCTGTCTCTCTCACTCTCTCTATTGTTGTTGTTCTATGACTCTCTCTCACTCTCTCTATCATTGCTGTCCTCTGTCGCTCTCAATCTCTCTATCGTTGTTGTTCTCTGTCTCGCTCACTCTCTCTATTGTTGTTGTTCTCTATCTCTCTCTCTCTCTCTCTCTCTCTCTCTCTCTCTCTCTCTCTCTCTCTCTCTCACACACTAAGGTATGTTTTTGTTGTTGTTCTCTCTCTCACTCTCTCCCTCTCTCTATCATTGATATTCTCTGTCTAAGGTATGTTTTGCACTCTCACTCACTCTATCGTTGTTGCTCTCTTTCTCTCTCACTCTCTCTATCGATGTTGTTCTCTATCTCTCTCTCTCTCTCTCTCTCTCTCTCTCTCTCTCTCTCTCTCTCTCTCTCTCTCTCTCACACACTAAGGTATGTTTTTGTTGTTGTTCTCTCTCTCACTCTCTCACTCTCTCTATCATTGATATTCTCTGTCTCTCACTCTCACTCACTCTCTCTATCGTTGTTGTTCTCTTTCTCTCTCACTCTCTCTATCGTTGTTGTTCTCGCTTCTCTCTCTGTCCCTCTCTCTCTCTGTCTCTCTCTCCCTCTCTCTCTCTCTCTCTCTCTCTCTCTCTCTCTCTCTCTCTCTCTCTCTCTCTCTCTCTCTCTCTCTCTCTCTCCCTCTCTCTCTCTCTCTCTCTCTCTCTCTCTCTCTCTCTCGCTCTCTCTCTCACTCTCTCTATCGTTGTTGTTCTTTGTCTCTCTCTCTCGCTCTCTCGCTCTGAAATCTCTCTCGATTTCTCTCACACTAAGGTATGTTGTTGATGTCCTCTTTCTCTCTCTGTCTCTCTCTCCCTCTCTCTCTCTCTCTCTCCCTCTCTCTCTCTCTCTCTCTCTCTCTCTCTCTCTCTCTCTCTCTCTCTCTCTCTCTCTCTCTCTCTCTCTCTCTCTCTCTCTCTCTCTCTCTCTCTCGCTCTCTCTCTCACTCTCTCTATCGTTGTTGTTCTTTGTCTCTCTCTCTCGCTCTCTCGCTCTGAAATCTCTCTCGATTTCTCTCACACTAAGGTATGTTGTTGATGTCCTCTTTCTCTCTCTCTCTCTCTATCTCTCTCTCTCTCTCTCTCACACTAAGGTATGTTTTTGTTGTTGTTCTCTCTCTCACTCTCTCACTCTCTCTATCGTTGTTGTTCTCTGTCTCTCACTCTCTCTAACGGTGTTGTTCTCTGTCTCTCTCTCTCTCTCTCTCTCTCTCTCTCTCTCTCTCTCTCTCTCTCTCTCTCTCTCTCTCTCTCTCTCACTAAGGTAAATTGTTCTCTCTCTCTCTCTCTCTCTCTCTCTCTCTCTCTCTCTCTCTCTCTCTCTCTCTCTCTCTCTCTCTCAAGCACTAAGGTATGTTGTTGTTGTTCTCTCTCTCTCGCTCTCTCTCTCTCACACTAAGGTATGTTTTTGTTGTTCTCTCTCGATCTCTCTCACTCTCTCTATCGTTGTTGTTCTCTGTCTCTCTCACTCTCTCTATCATTGATGTTCTCTGTCTTGCACTCTCACTCTCTCTATCATTGTTGTTCTCTCTCTCTCTCAAATTCAAATTCAAATTCAAGATGCTTTATTGGCATGAAAAACATTGTGTCAATATTGCCAAAGCAACAATGTATACAATATACATTGTAACAAAATGATAAATGATAGCAAATAATGATATAAAATGGTAGTAAATAATAATTCAAAATTAAATACAAAAATAATAACAATGAAATGTTAACAGTCAATAGTAGAAATGTAATAAATATAAAATCAAATTATTTGTACATTGTTTTAACAATGTACAAATGGTTAAAGGACACAAGTTAAAATAAATAAGCATAAATATGGGTTGTATTTACAATGGTGTGTGTTCTTCACTGGTTGCCCTTTTCTCGTGGGAGTTTTTCAAAATTGGATTTGTTTTCAAATTCTTTGTGGATCTGTGTAATGTGAGGGAAATAGGTCTCTCTAATATGGTCATACATTGGGCAGGAGGTTAGGAAGTGCAGCTCAGTGAGCACATAGCCTGTCTTCTCTTGAGAGCCATGTCTGCCTACGGCGGCCTTTCTCAATAGCAAGGCTATGCTCACTGAGTCTGTACATAGTCAAAGCTTTCCTTAAGTTTGGGTCAGTCACAGTGGACAGGTATTCTGCCACTGTGCACTCTCTGTGTAGGGCCAACTAGCATTGTAGTTTGCTCTGTTTTTTTGTTAATTCTTTCCAATATGTCAAGTAATTATCTTTTTGTTTTCTCATGATTTGGTTGGGTCTAATTGTGCTGTTGTCCTGGGGCTCTGTAGGGTGTGTTTGTGTTTGTGAACAGAGCCCCAGGACCAGCTTGCTTAGGGGACTCTTCTCCAGGTTCATCTCTCTGTAGGTGATGGTTTTGTTATGGAAGGTTTGGGAATCGCTTCCTTTTATGTGGTTATAGAATTTAACGGCTCTTTTCTGGATTTTGATAATTAGTGGGTATCGGCCTAATTCTGCTCTGCATGCATTATTTGGTGTTCTACGTTGTACACGGAGGATATTTTTGCAGAATTCTCAATTCTCAATTCAAGTCTCAATTTGGTGTTTGTCCCATTTTGTGAAGTCTTGGTTGGTGAGCGGACCCCAGACCTCACAACCATAAAGGGCAATGCGCTCTTTTGACTGATTCAAGTATTTTTAGCCAAATCCTAATTGGTATGTTGAAATTTATGTTCCTTTTGATGGCATAGAATGCCCTTCTTGCCTTGTCTCTCAGATCGTTCACAGCATTGTGGAAGTTACCTGTGGCGCTGATGTTTAGGCCAAGGTATGTATAGTTTTTTGTGTGCTCTAGGGCAACAGTGTCTAGGTGGAATTTGTATTTGTGGTCCTGGTGACTGGACCTTTTTTGGAACACCATTATTTTGAGATTTACTGTTAGGGCTCAGGTCTGACAGAATCTATGCATAAGACCTAGGTGCTGCTGTAGGCCCTCCTTGGTTGGTGACAGAAGCATCAGATCATCAGCAAACAGCAGACATTTTACTTTGGATTCTAGCAGGGGGAGGCCGGGTGCTGCAGACTTTTCTAGTGCCCGCGCCAATTCGTTTATATATATGTTGAAGAGGGTGGGGCTTAAGCTGCATCCCTGTCTAACCCCACGACCCTGTGTGAAGAAATGTGTGTGTTTTTTGCCAATTTTAACCACACACTTGTTGTTTGTGTACATGGATTTTATAATGTCGTATGTTTTACCCCAACACCACTTTCCATCAGTTTGTATAGCAGACCCTCATGCCAAATTGAGTCGAAGGCTTTTTTGAAATCAACAAAGCATGAGAAGACTTTGCCTTTGTTTTGGTTTGTTTGGTTGTCAATTAGGGTGTGCAGGGTGAATACATGGTCTGTTGTACGGTAATTTGGTAAAAAGCCAATTTGACATTTGCTCAGTACATTGTTTTCATTGAGGAAATGTACGAGTCTGCTGTTAATGATTTTGCAGAGGATTTTCCCAAGGTTACTGTTGACACATATTCCACGGTAGTTATTGGGGTCAAATTTGTCTCCACTTTTGTGGATTGGGGTGATCAGTCCTTGGTTCCAAATATTGGGGAAGATGCCAGAGCTAAGTATGATGTTAAAGAGTTTTAGTATAGCCAATTGGAATTTGTTGTCTGTATATTTGATCATTTCATTGAGGATACCATCAACACCACAGGCCTTTTTGGGTTGGAGGGTTTTGATTTTGTCCTGTAACTCATTCAATGTAATTGGAGTATCCAGTGGGTTCTGGTAGTCTTTAATAGTTGATTCTAAGATCTGTATTTGATCATGTATATGTTTTTGCTCTTTATTCTTTGTTATAGAGCCAAAAAGATTGGAGAAGTGGTTTACCCATACATCTACATTTTGGATAGATAATTCTTTGTGTTGTTGTTTGTTTAGTGTTTTCCAATTTTCCCAGAAGTGGTTAGAGTCTATGGATTCTTCAATTGCATTGAGCTGATTTCTGGCATGCTGTTCCTTCTTTTTCTGTAGTGTATTTCTGTATTGTTTTAGTGCTCACTAAGGTATGTTGTTGTTCTCTCTCTCTCTCTCTCTCTCTCTCTCTCTCTCTCTCTCTCTCTCTCTCTCTCTCTCTCTCTCTCTCTCTCTCTCTCTCTCTCTCTAAGGTATGTTTTTGTTGTTGTTCTCTCTCGATCTCTCGATCTCTCTCTATCGTTGTTGTTCTCTGTCTCTCTATCATTGATGTTCTCTGTCTTGCACTCTCACTCTCTCTATCGTTGTTGTTCTCTGTCTCTCTCACTCTCTCTATCATTGTTGTTCTCTCTCTCTCTCAAATTCAAATTCAAATTCAAGCTGCTTTATTGGCATGAAAAACATTGTGTCAATATTGCCAAAGCAACAATGTATACAATATACATTGTAACAAAATGATAAATGATAGCAAATAATAATATAAAATGGTAGTAAATAATAATACAAAATTAAATACAAAAATAATAACAATAAAATGTTAACAGTCAATAGTAGAAATGTAATAAATATAAAATCAAATTATGGAAAATGAAACTATAACTAACTTATAACTAAATAACGGTCATCTTCTCCTTTGTATCAGTACTACAACTACAATCATCATTACTACGACTACTACTACCATCACTAAACTGTTATCACTACCATTACCACCCATATTTGGAATGATAAACAGCAATAATAATAGTAATAACAAAAATAATAATCTCTCTCTCTCTCTCTCACAAGCACTAAGGTATGTTGTTGTTGTTCTCTCTCTATCTCTCTCTCTCTCTCTCTCTCTCTCTCACACACAAGCACTAAGGTATGTTGTTGTTGTTCTCTCTCTCTCTCTCTCTCTCTCTCTCTCTCTCTCTCTCTCTCTCTCTCTCTCTCTCTCTCTCTCTCTCTCTCTCTCTCTCTCTCTCTCTCTCTCTCTCTCTCTCTCTCTCTCTCTCTCTCTCTCTCTCTCTCTCAAGCACTAAGGTATGTTGTTGTTGTTCTCTCTCTCTCTCTCTCACACACACACTAAGGTATGTTTTTGTTGTTCTCTCTCACTCTCTCTATCGTTGCTGTCCTCTCTCTATCACACTCTATCGTTGTTGTTCTCTGTCTCTCTCTCTCACTCTCTCTATCATTGATGTTCTCTGTCTTGCACTCTCACTCTCTCTCTCTCTCTTTCTCTCACACACTAAGGTATGTTGTTGTTGTTCTCTCTCACTCTCTCTATCGTTGCTGTCCTCTCTCTATCACACTCTATCGTTGTTGTTCTCTGTCTCTCTCTCTCACTCTCTCTATTGTTGTTGTCTGTCTCTCTCTCTCACGCTCTCTATTGTTGTTGTTCACTGTCTCTATTGTTGTTGTTCTCTGTCTCTCTCACTCTCTCTATTGTTGTTGTTCTCTGTCTCTCTCTCTTGCTCTCTCTTTTGTTTGTGTTCTCTGTCTTTCTCACTCTCTCTGTTGTTGTTCTTTGTCTCTCTCAATGTCTCTATTGTTGTTGTTCTCTGTCTCTCTCACTCTCTCTATTGTTGTTGTTGTTGTTCTCTGTCTCTCTCTCTTGCTCTCTCGCTCTCTCGCTGGGGGGGGGGGGGGGGGGGGGGGGGGGGTTGGGGTGGAAGGAGAGACACAAAAAAACAATTACAAGACACTGACTGACCCATAGTAACTCTAGACCATCCTGTTTTTGTTTTCTTTGGTCAGAAGTGGAGATCAATCTAGACTCTCTCTCTCTCTCTCTTTCTCCTCTCTTCGCCCTCCACGTTCTCTCTCTTTTTCTCTCTCTTTCTCTCTTTTTCTCTCTCTCTATCTCTCTCTTTCCTTTTCCTCTCTCTCCTCCACTCTCTTATTTTCTCTTTTCCCTTACACACGCACACAAACACGTATACACACACACACACACACACACAGACAGACAGACAGACAGACAGACAGACAGACAGACAGACAGACACTCCTTTTCCGTCTGTGGAAATTCCTCCACCCAGCCCATCTATCAACCAGCCTCTCTGGCCTCGTGCAGGGCCCTCATCAGGTTAACTTCTTATCAGGGCGCACTGGGCTAGCTGTACACACACACACGCGCACATACACACACAAACACATATGTATGCACGCACACACATTCATGTTATTGAATTGACCCTTTTATTTCTACTGCCTCTGCCTCTCTCTGTCCAGATGGCCAGCAGCGCTGGGCTCACAGGTCTGCACTGCCTGCTTCCATATACAGTGTAATCAAATTCTCCTTCTTTGTGATGTCATCTCCCATTAGTTAGGATGCATCCCAAATAGCACGTTGTTTCCTATATAGTGCACTGCTTTTGACCATAGGGCTCCAGTCAAAAGTAGTGCACTGTAAAGGGAATAGGTTGCCATTTGGGACGCACACTCACATCCACTGGAAGTGTGTAGGGCTCCCCAGTGAGGGCACCAACTATAATACTGTGAATGGAATAATGTTATTTAGAACATTCTAGGGAATACACTGACTCACATCTCACATGGTTGGTGTCCATGTAGGCAATAACAGAGGATTTACTGTAGTGGTTTTTCAGTGTCTAACATGGAGAGAGGGGAAACGGGAATCAATACTGAACAATTACAGTAGAGTTTTCACTTGTGTCCCATACCATTCCCCTACACTATCTGTGAGATCCACAGAAGACAGTTGTTGTTGAGTATGTAGCACCGTCCTTTGTGTTTATCTTACCAGATTCCAGACTTTGTCTCAGAGGGCAGCAGCCAAACAAATGTGTGCTGGCAAAGAGCGACAGGTCAATAGCAGACTCACACACACACACACACACACACACTCAGACACACGTGTGCACACACTAACGCAGGCACGCATGCGCACACCAACACATGCACACTGATGCACACATATGCACACACAGATATATACACAAAGAGAGAGAGAGAGACACACACATATACAGATATATACACACAGAGAGAGAAACACACACACATACAGAGAGAGAGAGAGAGAGAGAGAGAGAGAGAGAGAGAGAGAGAGAGAGAGAGAGAGAGAGAGAGAGAGAGAGAGAGAGAGAGAGAGAGAGAGAGAGAGAGAGAGAGAGAGAGACACGCACACACACATACAGATATATACACACACATACACACGCAGCTGACCTGTAATACACCTCAGCAGCTGCGGTGGCACTTACAGCAGTGGGTCATTATAATATACAACAGTTAGTGGCAATCGTCATGTTCATGGATGCCTGCCTTCAGACTAACTGCTTCTTGAACACAAACACCCAGCACTCACCCATAAAAAGCTTGGAAAACAAAGGACTGTAAAAAAAAAACTCATGTTGTATCCTGTATCCTGTGAGACTGAAATGAGTTTAGTACAGAGTAAACCCAAACCCTAAGTTATCACATTTTTCCAGGACACACATGAAATTGTTTTAGACGGTGCTGTTGTTCCAGTTGGCAGCTGGTAGCTGGAGTTGAATATGTTATTAGATGGACCTCTCATGTTTTCCTCTTCAACTGATACTTTACTTTATGAACCTTGTATATTTACCTTGGAACTGTTTTCCTCTATTTGTGATGACAGAAAACACCTGTTGTGCGTCCACTTGGCTAAACCTGTTCCAAAACTAAGATTTTCCTTGGTACGATCTTGTTAGAAAGTCAAAGACATTATGAAAGTGAGATCGTAAGAGTGACGTTTTAAAACCTCCCACTATCTGTCTCTCCCTAACTGTAAATTAGTGTGGTGAGATTTGTAACACATGCCACGAATACAATTACATACTCAGACCGCAAACTAAAACTGTGTTTTAGTGACACAAAGAAAATAATAACTAAAAAGGTACAACCCTAACCCTGATTAGACATTAACTAGAAAGGTACAACCCTAACCCTGATCAGACATTAACTAGAAAGGTACAACCCTAACCCTGATTAGACATTAACTAGAAAGGTACAACCCTAACCCTGATTAGACATTAACTAGAAAGGTACAACCCTAACCCTGATTAGACATTAACTAGAAAGGTACAACCCTAACCCTGATTAGACATTAACTAGTACAACCCTAACATTAACTAGAAAGGTACAACCCTAACCCTGATTAGACAATAACTAGAAAGGTACAACCCTAACCCTGATTAGACAATAACTAGAAAGGTACAACCCTAACCCTGATTAGACAATAACTAGAAAGGTACAACCCTAACCCTGATTAGACAATAACTAAAAAGGTACAACACTAACCCTGATTAGACAATAACTAAAAAGGTACAACACTAACCCTGATCAGACAATAACTAGAAAGGTACAACCCTAACCCTGATTAGACATTAACTAGAAAGGTACAACCCTAACCCTGATCAGACATTAACTAGAAAGGTACAACCCTAACCCTGATTAGACATTAACTAGAAAGGTACAACCCTAACCCTGATTAGACATTAACTAGAAAGGTACAACCCTAACCCTGATTAGACATTAACTAGAAAGGTACAACCCTAACCCTGATTAGACATTAACTAGAAAGGTACAACCCTAACCCTGATTAGACATTAACTAGAAAGGTACAACCCTAACCCTGATTAGACAATAACTAGAAAGGTACAACCCTAACCCTGATTAGACAATAACTAGAAAGGTACAACCCTAACCCTGATTAGACAATAACTAGAAAGGTACAACCCTAACCCTGATTAGACATTAACTAGAAAGGTACAACCCTAACCCTGATTAGACATTAACTAGAAAGGTACAACCCTAACCCTGATTAGACAATAACTAAAAAGGTACAACCCTAACCCTGATCAGACAATTACTAGAAAGGTACAACCCTAACCCTGGACATGACCAGACATTAACTAGAAAGGTACAACCCTAACCCTGATTAGACAATAACTAGAAAGGTACAACCCTAACCCTGATTAGACAATAACTAGAAAGGTACAACCCTAACCCTGATTAGACAATAACTAAAAAGGTACAACCCTAACCCTGATTAGACATTAACTAGAAAGGTACAACCCTAACCCTGATTAGACATTAACTAGAAAGGTACAACCCTAACCCTGATTAGACAATAACTAGAAAGGTACAACCCTAACCCTGATTAGACAATAACTAGAAAGGTACAACCCTAACCCTGATTAGACAATAACTAGAAAGGTACAACCCTAACCCTGATTAGACATTAACTAGAAAGGTACAACCCTAACCCTGATTAGACATTAACTAGAAAGGTACAACCCTAACCCTGATTAGACAATAACTAAAAAGGTACAACCCTAACCCTGATCAGACAATTACTAGAAAGGTACAACCCTAACCCTGATTAGACATTAACTAGAAAGGTACAACCCTAACCCTGATCAGACATTAACTAGAAAGGTACAACCCTAACCCTGATTAGACAATAACTAGAAAGGTACAACCCTAACCCTGATTAGACAATAACTAAAAAGGTACAACCCTAACCCTGATCAGACAATTACTAGAAAGGTACAACCCTAACCCTGATTAGACATTAACTAGAAAGGTACAACCCTAACCCTGATCAGACATTAACTAGAAAGGTACAACCCTAACCCTGATTAGACATTAACTAGAAAGGTACAACCCTAACCCTGATTAGACATTAACTAGAAAGGTACAACCCTAACCCTGATTAGACATTAACTAGAAAGGTACAACCCTAACCCTGATTAGACATTAACTAGAAAGGTACAACCCTAACCCTGATCAGACAATTACTAGAAAAGTACAACCCTAACCCTGATCAGACAATTACTAGAAAAGTACAACCCTAACCCTGATCAGACAATAACTAAAAAGGTACAACCCTCACCCTGATCAGACAATAACTAGAAAGGTACAACACTAACCCTGGACATGACCAGACATTAACTAGAAAGGTACAACCCTAACCCTGGACATGACCAGACAATAACTAGAAAGGTACAACCCTAACCCTGGACATGACCAGACATTAACTAGAAAGGTACAACCCTAACCCTGGACATGACCAGACAATAACTAGAAAGGTACAACCCTAACCCTGGACATGACCAGACAATAACTAGAAAGGTACAACACTAACCCTGATTAGACAATAACTAAAAAGGTACAACCCTAACCCTGGACATGACCAGACATTAACTAGAAAGGTACAACCCTAACCCTGGACATGACCAGACATTAACTAGAAAGGTACAACCCTAACCCTGATTAGACAATAACTAAAAAGGTACAACCCTAACCCTGATTAGACAATAACTAGAAAGGTACAACCCTAACCCTGATTAGACATTAACTAGAAAGGTACAACCCTAACCCTGATTAGACATTAACTAGAAAGGTACAACCCTAACCCTGATTAGACAATAACTAAAAAGTACAACCCTAACCCTGATTAGACAATAACTAGAAAGGTACAACCCTAACCCTGGACATGACCAGACAATATCTAGAAAGGTACAACCCTAACCCTGGACATGACCAGACAATATCTAGAAAGGTACAACACTAACCCTGGACATGACCACACAATGACTAGAAAGTTACTACCCTCACCCTGGACATGACCACACAATGACTAGAAAGTTACTACCCTCACCCTGGACATGACCAGACAGAATTCTACCAATCTGGAGCTCTTATTAAAACACAGGTCCAGGTACCATTTATTTAAGACTGGATTAGTTCACTGTAAAGCCCATGCAACACAGGCAGCAGGTTTGTGTTTGAGCAGATGGAGGAGACTTGGCTGTGGCTCCCAGGGGATGAAATCTACTCTGCCACGGAGCCTGCTCCATGTTTATCTTTGAGCTTTATTGGATGTTGATGTTGGCCAGGCAAGAGGACCTTTTGTTTAAAGGCTATTTTTAAGGGAAGAACAGAGAGGGTGGCTCTATCTGGGATTTCTTTAACAGCACACCGAACCTTAGCTAGCCAAGTGCCTAGAAGAGTCCTGAGGAAAGGTAGAACCAGCAGTGACCATGAACTGGCCGACCGAGACTCCAGAGGTCTGGATATGTAGAGAGTTCTCAAGGGTTCTAGAGAGTTGTAGTATGTTCTCATAGTTCTCCCACTTCATTAACATGCCACAGAACACAGACAGAACACATAACGCTGACTAATGTTCCCAGATATGATTAATGAGTAGAAGAAATAGAACCCTGGAGCTTTAGAACTAGTTTTAGAATCTTAAAAGCTCTAGAACTATGCCAAAAGAACAACACACTAAATAATTTTTGTTGATATCATACAGAACTGGGTCAAATACATATTTCAAATGTCTGAAATAATTTAGGTGACCTTGATTTACAGAGTGAGTCACAATGAAGCCAATGGAATAATTCTAAAAGTATGACGTCTGTGTACTAAATCAAGTGCACATTAAGTATTTCAAATATTTGAAATATGGATTTGACACAGGGCTGATATGAGGTGAAATGCTAAAGATTCTCCTATAGCAGATAGGTCAATTGAGGTCACAGTCAGGGCCACCTCACTCTCAGATGACACTGTAAGAGTGGATCTGTGTATCTGGCAGTAACATTTTAACATTAAACTGCCTGATGAAGACACATACAGTAATGAAGCCTGGCCACCATGTTTAACACAACAATAGAACAATATGTACAGTAGCTGTACTGTATAGCCACCAAGGCTTCAGATAGTATCACAGTTAGGTGTGTGAATGTGTACTGACCTTGTCATAAACCCCTTGTTGGTTACCATAGAAAAAAGTCATATTTCATTTATTTAAAAAAAATGTTTTTTGGGGGGAGTTTTTTTTTCAGCATACAAGGCCTAGACGCGTGACATCATTGCCAGAGAGCCCATTCAGTGACGCGTGGGTAAAGCACGGGAGGAGGGGAACGGCGAGCACCTGAGCGCTGTTTAAAGATGACTCATGGCAAAACAAACTGAGGGTCCAATGGCCCCTGACGGGGTCTGGCAGCTATAAGTCTCCTGCTCCAGGCTCCAACTATGTGGCGTAAAACAGCAGCGACGCGGAGAGAGAGATGTGAAGAGAGACTGGAGAAGAGACGGCAGCTCCCCTGCCCTGTCTCGGCCTGCTTGGTCCTTCTGCCCGTTGGTCAGGTTGCCCAGGCTGAGACAGGCAGGCAGACGAACAGGCAGGCAGGCGGATGGACCGGCAGGAAAATAGGACAGACAGACAATGCGGTCTCTACCTCACTGACAGAGGGTAAAGACAAGATGGTAATGACAGAGGCGAATGACAAGACGGCAATGACAGACACAGTCACCCTATTTCTAGCTCCTTGTCAACTTTGCAGCATGACCTTTTTTAGTTGTTTTTATTTCTTATGTAATTTGCTCAGAACGTTTCTTGTATTATTACCCACAGCCAAAATAACTTTTTACATTACATCGGTGGTCACTCACCAGAAAACTCAAGCAGAAATAACTTTTTGACATTAGATCGGCGGTCACTAACAAGAAACCTCGACTTCCTTGACCTGGATCCTTTGTTTGAACTTCAGAGTGAGCTCTATTCATCCCGGGGCTGCACCAAACCGCTGACAACAGAGAAGAGGAAGAAGAAGTGGTGACGTGCATACCATCCACCGCTTCCGAGTATATTACTCGCTAAAGTTCAGTCACTGGGCAATAAAGTAAATGAGCTCAGGGTGAGAATATCCTTCCAGAGAGACATCATGGACTATAACATATTTTGTTTGACGGAATCATGTCTCTCTCTGGATATATTGTCCCCGTCCATTCAGGCAACAGGTTTCTCCATCTATTGCGCGGGAAAGGCAGAGGGGTTTGTTTCATGATTAACAACTCATGGTGTGATTGTGCTAACGTACAGGAACTCAAGTCGTTTTATTCTCCTGATCTGGAATACCTCACCATCAAATGCCAACCACATTACCTCCCAAGATCATTTTCTTCGTTCATTGTCACTGTCGTGTATATTCCCCCCAAAGCCGATGGCTCTCAAGAAACTACACTATGTGCAAACTGCAAACCGCATATCCTGAGGCCACATTTATTGTACCTGGGGACTTTAATAAAGGAAATCTGAAGAAAACACTACCGAAATTCAATCAACACATCTCCTGTGCTACACGCGCATCACAAACTCTTGATCATTGCTACTCTCCCTTCTGGGATGGCTACAAAGCCCTCCCCTGCCCTCCCTTTGGCAAATCAGATCATACCTCCATTCTACTGCTCCCCACCTATAGACAGAAAATTAAACAGGAAGCACCAGTGGTAAGGACTGTTAAATATTGGTCTAACCAATTACTTCAACATTTTTTGATCACGCAGACTGGGAAATGTTTCTGGTCACCTCTGAGAATAGTATTGATGTATACACTGACTCTGTGACTGGGTTCATAAGGAAGTGCATAGAGGATGTTGTTCACACTGTGACAATTAGAACCTAACCAAACCAAAAAGTGTGTATAGATGGCAGCATTTTTGCAAAACTGAAAGTGCAAACCACCACATTTAACCATGGAAAGGTGAATGGGAGCATGGACGTGAACAAACAGACCTTCGTAAGGCAATCAGAGGCAAAACGACAGTACAGGGACAAAGTGGAGTCGCAATTCAATGGCTCAGACATGAGACCTTGTGGCAGGAATGCCAGATCACGGATTTTAAAAGGAAAGCCAGCCAAGTTGCGGACACTGACGCCTCGCTCCTGTATAAGCTAAAAACATACATTTCTTGCTTTGAGGAAAACAACATTGAGCCACCGACAGACATATTCAATCTCTCCATATCCCAGTTTGTTGTCCCCACTTGTTTCAAGATGGTCTCCAGAGTGGTGCAGCGGTCTAAGGCCCCGCATCTCAGTGTTTGAGGCGTCACTACAGACACCCTGGTTTGAATCCAGGCTGTATCACAACCGACTGTGATTGGGAGTCCCATAGGGCGGCACCCAATTGGCCCAGCATCGTCTGGGTTTGGCCGGTGTAGGCCGTCATTGTAAATAACAATTTGTTCTTAACTGACTTGCCTAGTTAAATAAAGCTTACATTTAAAAAAATATGTCCACAATGGTTCCTGTACCCAAGAAAGTGGAGGTACCTGAACTAAATGACTATCACCCCATAGCACTCACTTCTCTCATCATGAATTGTTTTGAGAGGCTAGTTCAGGACCATATCACCTCCACCTTACAACCTAGATCCACTACAATTCGCATACCGCTTCAACAGATCCACACACTGGATCCTGCACACTGCCCTATCCCACCTAGATAAGAGAAACACCTATGTAAGAATGCTATTCCTTGACTAAGCCTCAGCCTTCAACACCATAGTGCCCAAACTCATCACACAGCTCAGGGTCTGGGCTTGGGTCTGAACCCTTCCTCGTGCAACTTGGTCCTTGACTTCCTGACGGGCCGACCCCAAGTGGTGAAGGTAGGCAACAACACGGGGCCCCACAGAGGTGTGTGCTCAGCCCCCTCCTCTACTCCTTGTTCACCCATGACTGCGTGGTTACGCACGACTTCAACTCAATCATCAAGTTTGCTGACGACACAACAGTGGTAGGTCTGATTACCAACAATGATGAGACAGCTTACAGGGGGGAGGTGAGGGCCCTGGCGGAGTGGTGCCAGCAAAATAACCTCTCCCTAAATGTCAACAAAAGAATCAAATGAAATCAAATGTATTTATATAGCCCTTCTTACATCAGCTGATATCTCAGTGCTGTACAGAAACCCAGCCTAAACCCCCAAACAGCAAGCAATGCAGGTGTAGAAGCACGGTGGCTAGGACCAAAACCTAGGAAGAAATCTAGAGAGGAACCAGGCTATGAGGGGTGGCCAGTCCTCTTTTGGCTATGCTGGGTGGAGATTATAACAGAACATGGCCAAGATGTTCAAATGTTCATAAATGACCAGCATGGTCAAATAATAATAATCACAGTAGTTGTCGAGGGTGTAGCAAGTCAGCACCTCAGACGTAAATGTCAGTTGGCTTTTCATAGCCGATCATTAAGAGTATCTCAACCGCTCCTGCTGTCTCTAGAGAGTTGAAAACAGCAGGTCTGGTTCAGGTAGCACGTCCGGTGAACAGGTCAGGGTTCCATAGCCGCAGGCAGAACAGTTGAAACTGGAGCAGCAGCACGGCCAGGTGGACTGGGGACAGCAAGGAGTCATCATGCCAGGTAGTCCTGAGGCATGGTCCTAGGGCTCAGGTCCTCCGAGAGAGAGAAAGAAAGAGAGAAAGAGAGAATTAGAGAGAGCATACTTAAATTCACACAGGACACCGGATAAGACAGGAGAAGTACTCCAGATATAACAAACTGACCCTAGCCCCCCGACACATAAACTACTGCAGCATAAATACTGGAGGCTGAGACAGGAGGGGTCAGGAGACACTGTGGCCCCATCCGATGATACCCCCAGACAGGGCCAAACAGGAAGGATATAACCCCACCCACTAACGTCAGTAGCCCTGCCCCCTTGTAAACAGTGTATGATCTCTGGATGATTATTTTTAAGTCTAATACGGCGGGTAAAGAATTATTGTGGACTACAGGAGACAGCAGAGTGCACGCCCCCATCCACATCGACAGTGCCGCAGTGGAGAGGGTCAAAAGCTTCAAGTTCCTCAGAGTGCACCTCACAACCTAAAATTGTCCCTTCACACAGACAGTGCAGTGAAGAAGGCTCAACAGCGCCTCTTCAACCTCTGGAGGCTGAAGAAATGCACCATTGAGAACATCCTGTCGGGCTGTATAACCGCCTGGTATCGAAATTGAACCATCTGCAACCGCAGGGCTCTGCGGAGGGTGGTGCGGTTAACCCAACGCATCATCGGGGGCACGCTGCCTGCCCTCCAGTGGGGGAAACAAGTTAAGGGGGAAAAACTATTTAATAAACTTTTAGAATAAGGTTGTAACGTAACAAAATGTGTAAAAAGTGAAGGAGTCTGAATACATTCTGAATGCATCTCTCTGAAGAGCATCATAAGTACAGTGTTCAGTTTGTCTCGACCATGGGGCTGCTGTGAGTAACAAACCACAGCCCCTTTCTCGCCTGCATGGTCATTTGTATTTATAATTTATTTAATGCTAGCCATAGGCATTTCAGAGAGTGCTTGTGGTTTTCACCCCCAGCTTGGCAAGAAAGAGACACCTGCCCAGCATCTGCTGGGTGCATGGCTGGGATTTCATGAAATGTCTTTCAGGGTGAGGAGTACTGAGAGTGTGTGTTTGGGTAGGTGGTTTCTGGTCTAGTTGCTGGTTCAGCCAAGGTTGTGGGTTCATGGGTTCAAACTAGTCCTCGGTCTGTCTCTGCTTCGAATGTCCTCCTCAGACGGAGACTTCTCTGTTGGTCTGAAGCCCAGCGTGCCCGGGCTCCACAGGGTTCTGAACTCTGGAGAGGAGAGAAAAGTGTGTGCGTGTGTGTTCGTGTGTGTGCACACAAGCACATGCCTGAGTGTGTGTGTGTGTGTCTCGGCTGGGACAGAACATGTTTGGCTATAGAACCAGGGGTTGAGCTGTCTGCCAAAAAAAACACAGAGGTGTATCTGCTTTCACCAAAAAACTGGCAGCACTTTGGTGTCGGTTGGGTTTAGTTTGCACTAAAACATTCTCTGTTTTCAAATGGTGGAAAACAATGGAAGGAGATGGACAGTTATGGGCTCTGTTCTGTTCTGTTATAGACTAGGTTTCAAATGCACCCTGTTCTCTGTAGTGCACTACTTTTTGACCAGGGCCCTAGTGCACTATGTAGGGAATAGGGTGCCATTTGGGGTGGAGTTTAGAACAGTACTGGGTCGTTCCATTTCACGAAATGAGTGCCATGAAATTAGTGCCCTTTGACGTTTTAAGTAGAAATTGTGCACCAATATTGGATTTTAAAAGCCTGTTATATTAAATGCAAGTGACCTTTAATATAGACCACATGGAGAATTCAATAGATCTGATTTTGAATGTGAAAAAGGCTTGCTACAGTGCCAAAATTCAGTATTTTGACACGTCCCTCCATCAAGCTTGTGTCACATCTAGGAAGATTTTAACCCACTTGAGCCCCACATTTGTAAAGACCTAGTTATTTTGCAGCTTTGACAAAGTCATTTCTGAAGATTATTATTTATTTCATTTGATTAGTGATTTCTTTAAGTCTGTTCCTGTTCCTCCTAACAGAGGTCAACACTGTTAGGTGAACTGAACTCTCGTTTTAATATGGTGAAACTATTCATTTCAAAATATTGTTTCTACTGTTTCTGGTCGTTTTCTGGTGGAAAACACCAGCGGGTCGAGCACAACACGTCAACCCTGTTACCTTTAGATAGATCCAGATTAGAAATGTTTTAACAATACATTATAGACTGGGCCCCTCTCTCTAGATAGATCCAGATTAGAAATGTTTTAACAATACATTATAGACTGGGCCCCTCTCTCTAGATAGATCCAGATTAGAAATGCTTTAACAATACATTATAGACTGGGCCCCTCTCTCTAGATAGATCCAGATTAGAAATGTTTTAACAATACATTATAGACTGGGCCCCTCTCTCTAGATAGATCCAGATTAGAAATGTTTTAACAATACATTATAGACTGGGCCCCTCTCTCTAGATAGATCCAGATTAGAAATGTTTTAACAATAGATTGTTGGGGGAAGTTTTCATTCAATTGCCACTCCCTGCGTTACACACAGAGAGAGAGAGAGAGAGAGAGAGAGAGAGAGAGAGAGAGAGAGAGAGAGAGAGAGAGAGAGAGAGAGAGAGAGAAAAGCTCAATTGGAAACCTAAATGAGGCAGTGAATGAACTTAGAGAGAAAGCACACAGAACATTCTGCGCCATTAAAAATACTAATTCTAATTCAACTAATTGAATGTGTCATTGAAGCAATTGCACTTTATGGCAGTGAGGTGTGGGATCCACTTGCAAAACATTTCACCCATTGGAACTAACAACCTATTGAAATCCTGAATTCAGACTTCTGTAAGATTCTCCTACATGTCCAGAGGAAAACTACAAACAATGCATGCAGGGCAGAATTAGGCCAATGTCCACTAATAATAAAAACAAAAAAAATAACAATTAAGATTTGGAAACATCTTAAAAACAGTGACCATGGCTCATATCGTTACTAAGCCCTGCAATACCAAAAGATGAGCAAAGAAAAGAGTCCAATCAATCAAAATAAACCAAATTGCAACACAGTCAAAACAAAACTACGTTAATTATTGGGAAAAACACAAGCACAAAGCAAAATGCAGGATTTTTCTGACCCTACATAGACAGTACACCATAGTAAACTATGACCATGGTTACTGATCAAAACCTTAGAAAAACCTTGACAAAGTACAGGCTAAGTGAGAAAACCTGGCTCCCTGTAGAGGAAAGGCTGTGCAAACACAGCAGAACCCACGTCACCGGCACCCGTGGAACCGTTGTAGTAGAGAGACAGAAACATAGACAGATCCAGAGACAGATCCAAAGACAGATACAGAGACGGTTCCAGAGACAGATACAGAGACAGATCCAGAGACAGATACAGAGACAGATACAGAGACAGATACAGATTCAGAGACAGATACAGATACAGAGACAGAGACAGATACAGAGACAGATACAGAGACAGATACAGAGACAGATACAAATCCAGAGACAGATACAGAGACAGATACAGAGACAGAGACAGAGACAGATACAGAGATAGATACAGAGACAGATACAGAGACAGATACAGATCCAAAGACAGATACAGAGACAGACACAGATACAGAGACAGATACAGATACAGATCCAAATACAGAGACAGATACAGAGACAGGTACAGAGACAGATCCAGAGACAGATACAGATCCAGATCCAGAGACAGATACAGAGACAGGTCCAGAGACAGATCCAGAGACAGATACAGAGACAGATCCAGAGACAGATACAGAGACAAATCCAGAGACAGATACAGAGACATATCCAGATACAGATCCAGAGACAGATACAGAGACAGATCCAGAGACAGATACAGATACAGATACAGAGACAGAGACAGATCCAGAGACAGATCCAGAGACAGATCCAGAGACAGATCCAGAGACAGATACAGAGACAGATACAGATACAGAGACAGAGACAGAGACAGATCCAGATCCAGAGACAGAGACAGAGACAGATACAGATACAGATACAGAGACAGATCCAGAGACAGATCCAGAGACAGATCCAGAGACAGATCCAGAGACAGATCCAGAGACAGAGACAGAGACAGAGACAGATCCAGATACAGATACAGATACAGATACAGACACAGATACAGATACAGATACAGAGACAGATACAGAGACAGATACAGAGACAGATCCAGAGACAGATCCAGATCCAGAGACAGATACAGAGACAGATACAGAGACAGAGACAGAGACAGATTCAGATACAGATCCAGAGACAGATCCAGATCCAGATACAGAGACAGATCCAAAGACAGATCCAGATCCAGATCCAGAGACAGACACACATACAGATACAGAGACAGATACAGATACAGAGACAGAGACAGATACAGGTCCAGAGACAGATACAGGTACAGAGACAGAGATAGATCCAGAGACAGATCCAGATCCAGAGACAGATCCAGAGACAGATACAGAGACAGATCCAGAGACAGATCCAGAGACAGATCCAGAGACAGATACAGAGGCAGATCCAGAGACAGATCCAGAGACAGATGCAGGTACAGAGACAGAGACAGATCCAGATCCAGATACAGATACAGAGACAGATCCAGATCCAGATCCAGAGACAGATCCAGAGACAGATCCAGATCCAGATCCAGAGACAGACACACATACAGATACAGAGACAGATACAGATACAGAGACAGATACAGATCCAGAGACAGATACAGGTCCAGAGACAGATACAGGTACAGAGACATATCCAGAGACAGATCCAGAGACAGATCCAGAGACAGATCCAGAGACAGATCCAGGTACAGAGAAAGAGACAGAGACAGATACGGAGACAGATACAGAGACAGATAGAGAGACAGATCCAGAGACAGATACAGAGACAGATCCAGAGACAGATACAGGTACAGAGGCAGAGACAGATACAGAGACAGATACAGAGACAGGTACATAGACAGATACAGGTACATAGACAGAGACAGAGACAGAGACAGATACAGAGACAGAGACAGATACAGAGACAGATCCAGAGACAGAGACAGATACAGAGACAGATACAGAGACAGATCCAGAGACAGAGACAGAGACAGAGACAGATACAGAGACAGAGACAGAGATAGATACAGATACAGAGACAGATACAGAGACAGAGACAGATACAGATCCAGAGACAGATACAGAGACAGATACAGAGACAGATACAGAGACAGATACAGAGACAGATCCAGAGACAGAGACAGAGACAGATACAGAGACAGATACAGAGACAGATACAGAGACAGATACAGAGACAGATACAGATCCAGAGACAGATACAGAGACAGATACAGAGACAGATCCAGATCCAGAGACAGATACAGAGACAGAGACAGATACAGAGACAGAGACAAAAACAGATACAGATACAGAAACAGATCCAGATACAGAGACAGATACATAGACAGAGACAGAGACAAAAACAGAGACAGATCCAGAGACAGATCCAGAGACAGATCCAGAGACAGATACAGAGACAGATACAGATCCAGAGACAGATCCAGAGACATATCCAGAGACATATCCAGAGACAGATCCAGAGACAGATCCAGAGACAGATCCAGAGACAGATCCAGAGACAGATCCAGAGACAGATCCAGAGACAGATACAGGTACAGAGACAGAGACAGAGACAGATACGGAGACAGATCCAGAGACAGATACAGAGACAGATCCAGAGACAGATACAGAGACAGATCCAGAGACAGATACAGGTACAGAGACAGAGACAGATACAGAGACAGATACAGAGACAGAGACAGAGACAGAGACAGGTACAGAGACAGATACAGGTACATAGACAGAGACAGAGACAGAGACAGATACAGAGTCAGAGACAGATACAGAGACAGATACAGGTACAGAGAAAGAGACAGAGACAGATACGGAGACAGATACAGAGACAGATACAGAGACAGATACAGAGACAGATACAGAGACAGATCCAGAGACAGATACAGAGACAGATACAGAGACAGATCCAGAGACAGATACAGGTACAGAGGCAGAGACAGATACAGAGACAGATACAGAGACAGAGACAGGTACAGAGACAGATACAGGTACATAGACAGATACAGAGACAGATACAGAGACAGAGACAGATACAGAGACAGATCCAGAGACAGATCCAGAGACAGAGACAGATACAGAGACAGAGACAGAGATAGAGACAGATACAGAGACAGATACAGAGACAGAGACAGATACAGAGACAGATACAGAGACAGATACAGAGACAGATACAGAGACAGATCCAGATCCAGAGACAGATACAGAGACATATCCAGAGACAGATCCAGAGACAGATCCAGAGACAGATCCAGAGACAGATCCAGAGACAGATCCAGAGACAGATACAGGTACAGAGAAAGAGACAGAGACAGATACGGAGACAGATACAGAGACAGATCCAGAGACAGATACAGAGACAGATCCAGAGACAGATACAGGTACAGAGGCAGAGACAGATACAGAGACAGATACAGAGACAGAGACAGATACAGAGACAGGTACAGAGACAGATACAGGTACATAGACAGAGACAGAGACAGATACAGAGACAGATACAGAGACAGATCCAGAGACAGATCCAGAGACAGAGACAGAGACAGAGACAGATACAGAGACAGAGACAGAGATAGATACAGATACAGAGACAGATACAGAGACAGAGACAGATACAGATCCAGAGACAGATACAGAGACAGATACAGAGACAGATACAGAGACAGATACAGAGACAGATACAGAGACAGAGACAGAGACAGATACAGAGACAGATACAGAGACAGATACAGAGACAGATACAGATCCAGAGACAGATACAGAGACAGATACAGAGACAGATCCAGATCCAGAGACAGATACAGAGACAGAGACAGATACAGAGACAGAGACAAAAACAGATACAGATACAGAAACAGATCCAGATACAGAGACAGATACATAGACAGAGACAGAGACAAAAACAGAGACAGATCCAGAGACAGATCCAGAGACAGATCCAGAGACAGATACAGAGACAGATACAGATCCAGAGACAGATCCAGAGACATATCCAGAGACATATCCAGAGACAGATCCAGAGACAGATCCAGAGACAGATCCAGAGACAGATCCAGAGACAGATCCAGAGACAGATCCAGAGACAGATACAGGTACAGAGACAGAGACAGAGACAGATACGGAGACAGATACAGAGACAGATACAGAGACAGATCCAGAGACAGATACAGAGACAGATCCAGAGACAGATACAGGTACAGAGACAGAGACAGATACAGAGACAGATACAGAGACAGAGACAGAGACAGAGACAGGTACAGAGACAGATACAGGTACATAGACAGAGACAGAGACAGAGACAGATACAGAGACAGAGACAGATACAGAGACAGATACAGGTACAGAGAAAGAGACAGAGACAGATACGGAGACAGATACAGAGACAGATACAGAGACAGATCCAGAGACAGATACAGAGACAGATCCAGAGACAGATACAGGTACAGAGGCAGAGACAGATACAGAGACAGATACAGAGACAGAGACAGATACAGAGACAGGTACAGAGACAGATACAGGTACATAGACAGAGACAGAGACAGATACAGAGACAGAGACAGATACAGAGACAGATCCAGAGACAGATCCAGAGACAGAGACAGAGACAGATACAGAGACAGAGACAGAGATAGAGACAGATACAGAGACAGATACAGAGACAGAGACAGATACAGATACAGAGACAGATACAGAGACAGATACAGAGACAGAGACAGAGACAGAGACAGAGACAGATACAGAGACAGATACAGAGACAGATACAGAGACAGATACAGATCCAGAGACAGATCCAGAGACAGATACAGAGACAGATCCAGATCCAGAGACAGATACAGAGACAGAGACAGATACAGAGACAGAGACAAAAACAGATACAGATACAGAAACAGATCCAGATACAGAGACAGATACATAGACAGAGACAGATACAGAGACAGAGACAAAAACAGAGACAGATACAGAGACAGATCCAGAGACAGATACAGAGACAGATCCAGAGACAGATACAGATCCAGAGACAGATCCAGAGACAGATACAGAGACATATCCAGAGACATATCCAGAGACAGATCCAGAGACAGATCCAGAGACAGATCCAGAGACAGATCCAGAGACAGATCCAGAGACAGATACAGGTACAGAGACAGAGACAGAGACAGATACGGAGACAGATACAGAGACAGATACAGAGACAGATCCAGAGACAGATACAGAGACAGATCCAGAGACAGATACAGGTACAGATACAGAGACAGATACAGAGACAGAGACAGAGACAGAGACAGGTACATAGACAGAGACAGAGACAGAGACAGATACAGAGACAGAGACAGATACAGAGACAGATACAGAGACAGATCCAGAGACAGATCCAGAGACAGAGACAGAGACAGAGACAGATACAGAGACAGAGACAGAGACAGATACAGAGACAGATACAGAGACAGATACAGATACAGAGACAGATACAGAGACAGATACAGAGACAGATACAGATACAGAGACAGATCCAGATCCAGAGACAGCTACAGAGACAGCTACAGAGACAGATACAGAGACAGAGACAAAAACAGATACAGATACAGAGACAGATCCAGATACAGAGACAGATACATAGACAGAGACAGATACAGAGACAGAGACAAAAACAGAGACAGATACAGAGACAGATCCAGAGACAGATACAGAGACAAATCCAGAGACAGATACAGAGACAGATACAGAGACAGATCCAGATCCAGAGACAGAGACAGATCCAGATCCCGAGACAGAGACAGATCCAGAGACAGTTCCAGATACAGAGACAGATCCAGAGACAGATACAGAGACAGATCCAAAGACAGATCCAGAGACAGATCCAGAGACAGAGACAGAGACAGAGACAGATACAGATATAGATACAGATACAGAGACAGATACAGAGACAGATACAGATCTAGAGACAGATACAGAGTCAGAGACAGATACAGATCCAGAGACAGATACAGAGACAGATACAGAGACAGATACAGATTCAGATACAGATCCAGAGACATATCCAGATCCAGATACAGATCCAGAGACAGATCCAGAGACAGATCCAGAGACAGATCCAGAGACAGATCCAGATCCAGATCCAGAGACAGATACACATACAGATACAGAGACAGAGACAGATCCAGATCCAGAGACAGATCCAGAGACAGATACAGATACAGGTCCAGAGACAGAGACAGAGACAGAGACAGAGAGAGATACAGAGACAGATACAGAATACAGAGACAGATACAGAGACAGATACAGAGACAGAGACAGATACAGAGACAGATCCAGAGACAGATCCAGATACAGGTCCAGAGACATATACAGAGACAGATACAGAGACAGATCCAGAGACAGATCCAGAGACAGATCCAGAGACAGATACAGAGACAGATCCAGAGACAGATACAGGTACAGAGGCAGAGACAGATACAGAGACAGATACAGAGACAGAGACAGATACAGAGACAGGTGCAGAGACAGATACAGGTACATAGACAGAGACAGAGACAGATACAGAGACAGAGACAGATACAGAGACAGATCCAGAGACAGATCCAGAGACAGAGACAGAGACAGAGACAGATACAGAGACAGAGACAGAGACAGATACAGATACAGAGACAGAGACAGATACAGAGACAGATACAGAGACAGATACAGAGACAGATACAGAGACAGATCCAGAGACAGAGACAGAGACAGAGACAGATACAGAGACAGATACAGAGACAGATACAGAGACAGATACAGATCCAGAGACAGATACAGAGACAGATACAGAGACAGATCCAGATCCAGAGACAGATACAGAGACAGAGACAGATACAGAGACAGAGACAAAAACAGATACAGATACAGAAACAGATCCAGATACAGAGACAGATACATAGACAGAGACAGATACAGAGACAGAGACAAAAACAGAGACAGATCCAGAGACAGATACAGAGACAGATACAGAGACAGATCCAGAGACAGATACAGATCCAGAGACAGATCCAGAGACAGATACAGAGACATATCCAGAGACATATCCAGAGACAGATCCAGAGACAGATCCAGAGACAGATCCAGAGACAGATCCAGAGACAGATACAGGTACAGAGACAGAGACAGAGACAGATACAGAGACAGATACAGAGACAGATACAGAGACAGATCCAGAGACAGATACAGAGACAGATCCAGAGACAGATACAGGTACAGAGACAGAGACAGATACAGAGACAGATACAGAGACAGAGACAGAGACAGATACAGAGACAGGTACAGAGACAGATACAGGTACATAGACAGAGACAGAGACAGAGACAGAGACAGATACAGAGACAGATACAGAGACAGATCCAGAGACAGATCCAGAGACAGAGACAGAGACAGAGACAGATACAGAGACAGAGACAGATACAGAGACAGATACAGAGACAGATACAGATACAGAGACAGATACAGAGACAGATACAGAGACAGATACAGATACAGAGACAGATCCAGATCCAGAGACAGCTACAGAGACAGATACAGAGACAGAGACAAAAACAGATACAGATACAGAGACAGATCCAGATACAGAGACAGATACATAGACAGAGACAGATACAGAGACAGAGACAAAAACAGAGACAGATACAGAGACAGATCCAGAGACAGATACAGAGACAAATCCAGAGACAGATACAGAGACAGATACAGAGACAGATCCAGATCCAGAGACAGAGACAGATCCAGATCCCGAGACAGAGACAGATCCAGAGACAGTTCCAGATACAGAGACAGATCCAGAGACAGATACAGAGACAGATCCAAAGACAGATCCAGAGACAGATCCAGAGACAGAGACAGAGACAGAGACAGATACAGATATAGATACAGATACAGAGACAGATACAGAGACAGATACAGATCTAGAGACAGATACAGAGTCAGAGACAGATACAGATCCAGAGACAGATACAGAGACAGATACAGAGACAGATACAGATTCAGATACAGATCCAGAGACATATCCAGATCCAGATACAGATCCAGAGACAGATCCAGAGACAGATCCAGAGACAGATCCAGAGACAGATCCAGATCCAGATCCAGAGACAGATACACATACAGATACAGAGACAGATACAGATACAGATACAGAGACAGATCTAGAGACAGAGACAGAGACAGAGACAGAGAGAGATACAGAGACAGATACAGAGACAGAGACAGATCCAGAGACAGATCCAGATACAGGTCCAGAGACATATACAGAGACAGATACAGAGACAGATCCAGAGACAGATCCAGAGACAGATCCAGATCCAGAGACAGATCCAGAGACAGATACAGAGACAGATACAGAGACAGATACAGAGACAGATACAGAGACAGATCCAGAGACAGATCCAGATACAGGTCCAGAGACAGATACAGAGACAGATCCAGAGACAGATACAGGTCCAGAGACAGAGACAGATACAGAGACAGATACAGATACAGAGACAGATCCAGAGACAGATACAGAGACAGATCCAGAGACAGATCCAGAGACAGATACAGAGACAGAGACAGATCCAGAATACAGAGACAGATACAGAGACAGATACAGAGACAGATACAGATCCAGAGACAGATCCAGATACAGAGACAGATCCAGATACAGAGACAGACAGATACAGATACAGACACACAGACAGAGACAGAGACAGAGACAGAGACAGAGTCAGATACAGAGACAGATCCAGATCCAGAGACAGAGACAGATACAGAGACAGATACAGAGACAGATACAGATACAGAGACAGATCCAGATCCAGAGACAGCTACAGAGACAGATACAGAGACAGAGACAAAAACAGATACAGATACAGAGACAGATCCAGATACAGAGACAGATACATAGACAGAGACAGATACAGAGACAGAGACAAAAACAGAGACAGATACAGAGACAGATCCAGAGACAGATACAGAGACAAATCCAGAGACAGATACAGAGACAGATCCAGATCCAGAGACAGAGACAGATCCAGATCCCGAGACAGAGACAGATCCAGAGACAGTTCCAGAGACAGATCCAAAGACAGATCCAGAGACAGATCCAGAGACAGAGACAGAGACAGAGACAGATACAGATATAGATACAGATACAGAGACAGATACAGAGACAGATACAGATCTAGAGACAGATACAGAGTCAGAGACAGATACAGATCCAGAGACAGATACAGAGACAGATACAGAGACAGATACAGATACAGAGACAGATCCAGATCCAGATCCAGATCCAGAGACAGATCCAGAGACAGATCCAGAGACAGATCCAGAGACAGATCCAGATCCAGATCCAGAGACAGATACACATACAGATACAGAGACAGATACAGATACAGAGACAGATCCAGATCCAGAGACAGATCCAGAGACAGATACAGATACAGGTCCAGAGACAGAGACAGAGACAGAGACAGAGAGAGATACAGAGACAGATCCAGAATACAGAGACAGATACAGAGACAGATACAGAGACAGAGACAGATACAGAGACAGATACAGAGACAGAGACAGAGACAGATACAGACAGATACAGACAGATCCAGAGACAGACAGAGACAGATACAGAGACAGATACAGAGACAGATCCAGAGACAGATCCAGAGACAGATCCAGATCCAGAGACAGATCCAGAGACAGATCCAGAGACAGATCCAGAGACAGATACAGAGACAGATACAGAGACAGATCCAGAGACAGATCCAGATACAGGTCCAGAGACAGATACAGAGACAGATCCAGAGACAGATACAGGTCCAGAGACAGAGACAGATACAGAGACAGATCCAGAGACAGATCCAGAGACAAATACAGAGACAGAGACAGATCCAGAATACAGAGACAGATACAGAGACAGATACAGAGACAGATACAGATACAGATACAGATACAGAGACAGATCCAGATACAGAGACAGATCCAGATACAGAGACAGACAGATACAGATACAGACACACAGACAGAGACAGAGACAGAGACAGAGTCAGATACAGAGACAGATCCAGATCCAGAGACAGAGACAGATACAGAGACAGATACAGAGACAGATACAGATACAGGTACAGAGGCAGAGACAGATACAGAGACAGATACAGAGACAGATCCAGATACAGAGACATATCCAGAGACAGATCCAGAGACAGATACAGGTACAGAGACAGAGACAGATACAGAGACAGATCCAGAGACAGGTACAGAGACAGGTACAGAGACAGATACAGGTACATAGACAGAGAAAGAGACAGAGACAGAGAGAGAGACAGATACAGATACAGAGACAGAGACAGATACAGAGACAGATACAGAGACAGATACAGAGACAGAGGCAGAGACAGATACAGAGAAATAGACAGAGACAGATACAGAGACTGATCCAGATACAGAGACAGATCCAGAGACAGATCCAGAGACAGATCCAGATACAGATACAGGTACAGAGACAGAGACAGAGACAGATACAGATCCAGATCCAGATCCAGAGACAGATACACATACATATACAGATACAGAGACAGAGACAGAGACAGAGACAGAGACAGATACAGATCCAGAGACAGATACAGATACAGATACAGGTCCAGAGACAGATACACATACAGATACAGAGACAGATACAGATACAGAGACAGATCCAGATCCAGAGACAGATCCAGAGACAGATACAGATACAGGTCCAGAGACAGAGACAGAGACAGAGAGAGATACAGAGACAGATCCAGAATACAGAGACAGATACAGAGACAGATACAGAGACAGAGACAGATACAGAGACAGATACAGAGACAGATCCAGAGACAGATCCAGATACAGGTCCAGAGACATATACAGAGACAGATACAGAGACAGATCCAGAGACAGATCCAGAGACAGATCCAGAGACAGATCCAGATCCAGAGACAGATCCAGAGACAGATACAGAGACAGATACAGAGACAGATACAGAGACAGATACAGAGACAGATCCAGAGACAGATCCAGATACAGGTCCAGAGACAGATACAGAGACAGATCCAGAGACAGATACAGGTCCAGAGACAGAGACAGATACAGAGACAGATACAGATACAGAGACAGATCCAGAGACAGATACAGAGACAGATCCAGAGACAGATCCAGAGACAGATCCAGAATACAGAGACAGATACAGAGACAGATACAGATACAGAGACAGATACAGATACAGAGACAGATACAGATACAGAGACAGATCCAGATACAGAGACAGACAGATACAGATACAGACACACAGACAGAGACAGAGACAGAGACAGAGTCAGATACAGAGACAGATCCAGATCCAGAGACAGAGACAGATACAGAGACAGATACAGAGACAGATACAGATACAGGTACAGAGGCAGAGACAGATACAGAGACAGATACAGAGACAGATCCAGATACAGAGACATATCCAGAGACAGATCCAGAGACAGATACAGGTACAGAGACAGAGACAGAGACAGATACAGAGACAGATCCAGAGACAGATCCAGAGACAGGTACAGAGACAGATACAGGTACATAGACAGAGAAAGAGACAGAGACAGAGAGAGAGACAGATACAGATACAGAGACAGAGACAGATACAGAGACAGATCCAGATACAGGTCCAGAGACATATACAGAGACAGATACAGAGACAGATCCAGAGACAGATCCAGAGACAGATCCAGATCCAGAGACAGATCCAGAGACAGATACAGAGACAGATACAGAGACAGATACAGAGACAGATCCAGAGACAGATCCAGATACAGGTCCAGAGACAGATACAGAGACAGATCCAGAGACAGATACAGGTCCAGAGACAGAGACAGATACAGAGACAGATACAGATACAGAGACAGATCCAGAGACAGATACAGAGACAGATCCAGAGACAGATCCAGAGACAGATACAGAGACAGAGACAGATCCAGAATACAGAGACAGATACAGAGACAGATACAGAGACAGATACAGATACAGAGACAGATCCAGATACAGAGACAGATCCAGATACAGAGACAGACAGATACAGATACAGACACACAGACAGAGACAGAGACAGAGACAGAGTCAGATACAGAGACAGATCCAGATCCAGAGACAGAGACAGATACAGAGACAGATACAGAGACAGATACAGATACAGGTACAGAGGCAGAGACAGATACAGAGACAGATACAGAGACAGATACAGATACAGAGACATATCCAGAGACAGATCCAGAGACAGATACAGGTACAGAGACAGAGACAGAGACAGATACAGAGACAGATCCAGAGACAGATCCAGAGACAGGTACAGAGACAGATACAGGTACATAGACAGAGAAAGAGACAGAGACAGAGAGAGAGACAGATACAGATACAGAGACAGAGACAGATACAGAGACAGATACAGAGACAGATACAGAGACAGAGGCAGAGACAGATACAGAGAAATAGACAGAGACAGATACAGAGACTGATCCAGATACAGAGACAGATCCAGAGACAGATCCAGAGACAGATCCAGATACAGATACAGGTACAGAGACAGAGACAGAGACAGATCCAGATCCAGATCCAGAGACAGATACACATACATATACAGATACAGAGACAGAGACAGATACAGATCCAGAGACAGATACAGATACAGATACAGATACAGGTCCAGAGACAGGTCCAGAGACAGATCCAGAGACAGATACAGGTACAGAGACAGAGACAGAGACAGAGACAGATACAGATACAGAGACAGATACAGAGACAGATACAGAGACAGATCCAGAGACAGAGACAGAGACAGAGACAGAGACAGATACAGAGACAGAGACAGAGACAGATACAGAGACAGATACAGAGACAGAGACAGAGACAGATACAGATCCAGAGACAGATACAGAGACAGAGACAGAGACAGAGACAGATACAGAGACAGATCCAGAGACAGAGACAGAGACAGAGACAGAGACAGAGACAGATACAGATACAGAGACAGAGACAGAGACAGATACAGAGACAGATACAGAGACAGATACAGAGACAGATACAGATCCAGAGACAGATACAGAGACAGATACAGAGACAGATCCAGATCCAGAGACAGATACAGAGACAGAGACAGATACAGAGACAGAGACAAAAACAGATACAGATGCAGAAACAGATCCAGATACAGAGACAGATACATAGACAGAGACAGATACAGAGACAGAGACAAAAACAGAGACAGATACAGAGACAGATCCAGAGACAGATACAGAGACAGATCCAGATCCAGAGACAGATCCAGAGACAGATCCAGAGACAGATACAGAGACATATCCAGAGACAGATCCAGAGACAGATCCAGAGACAGATCCAGAGAGAGATCCAGAGACAGATCCAGAGACAGATACAGGTACAGAGACAGAGACAGAGACAGAGACAGATACAGAGACAGATACAGAGACAGATACAGAGACAGATCCAGAGACAGATCCAGAGACAGATACAGGTACAGAGGCAGAGACAGATACAGAGACAGAGACAGATACAGAGACAGATACAGAGACAGAGACAGAGACAGATACAGAGACAGGTACAGAGACAGATACAGGTACATAGACAGAGACAGAGACAGAGACAGAGACAGATACAGAGACAGAGACAGATACAGAGACAGATCCAGAGACAGATCCAGAGACAGAGACAGAGACAGAGACAGAGACAGAGACAGATACAGAGACAGAGACAGAGACAGATACAGAGACAGATACAGAGACAGATACAGATACAGAGACAGATACAGAGACAGATACAGAGACAGATACAGATACAGAGACAGATCCAGATCCAGAGACAGCTACAGAGACAGATACAGAGACAGAGACAAAAACAGATACAGATACAGAGACAGATCCAGATACAGAGACAGATAAATAGACAGAGACAGATACAGAGACAGAGACAAAAACAGAGACAGATAAAGAGACAGATCCAGAGACAGATACAGAGACAAATCCAGAGACAGATACAGAGACAGATACAGAGACAGATCCAGATCCAGAGACAGAGACAGATACAGATCCCGAGACAGAGACAGATCCAGAGACAGTTCCAGATACAGAGACAGATCCAGAGACAGATACAGAGACAGATCCAAAGACAGATCCAGAGACAGATCCAGAGACAGAGACAGAGACAGAGACAGATACAGATATAGATACAGATACAGAGACAGATACAGAGACAGATACAGATCTAGAGACAGATACAGAGTCAGAGACAGATACAGATCCAGAGACAGATACAGAGACAGATACAGAGACAGATACAGATTCAGATACAGATCCAGAGACATATCCAGATCCAGATACAGATCCAGAGACAGATCCAGAGACAGATCCAGAGACAGATCCAGAGACAGATCCAGATCCAGATCCAGAGACAGATCCAGAGACAGATACAGATACAGAGACAGATCCAGATCCAGAGACAGATCCAGAGACAGATACAGATACAGGTCCAGAGACAGAGACAGAGACAGAGACAGAGAGAGATACAGAGACAGATCCAGAATACAGAGACAGATACAGAGACAGATACAGAGACAGAGACAGATACAGAGACAGATACAGAGACAGATCCAGAGACAGATCCAGATACAGGTCCAGAGACATATACAGAGACAGATACAGAGACAGATCCAGAGACAGATCCAGAGACAGATCCAGATCCAGAGACAGATCCAGAGACAGATACAGAGACAGATACAGAGACAGATACAGAGACAGATACAGAGACAGATCCAGATACAGGTCCAGAGACAGATACAGAGACAGATCCAGAGACAGATACAGGTCCAGAGACAGAGACAGATACAGAGACAGATACAGATACAGAGACAGATCCAGAGACAGATACAGAGACAGATCCAGAGACAGATCCAGAGACAGATACAGAGACAGAGACAGATCCAGAATACAGAGACAGAGACAGATAGAGAGACAGATACAGATACAGAGACAGATCCAGATACAGAGACAGATCCAGATAAAGAGACAGACAGATATAGATACAGACACACAGACAGAGACAGAGACAGAGACAGAGTCAGATACAGAGACAGATCCAGATCCAGAGACAGAGACAGATACAGAGACAGATACAGAGACAGATACAGATACAGGTACAGAGGCAGAGACAGATACAGAGACAGATACAGAGACAGATCCAGATACAGAGACATATCCAGAGACAGATCCAGAGACAGATACAGGTACAGAGACAGAGACAGAGACAGATACAGAGACAGATCCAGAGACAGATCCAGAGACAGGTACAGAGACAGATACAGGTACATAGACAGAGAAAGAGACAGAGACAGAGAGAGAGACAGATACAGATACAGAGACAGATACAGAGACAGAGACAGATACAGAGACAGATACAGAGACAGATACAGAGGCAGAGACAGATACAGAGAAATAGACAGAGACAGATACAGAGACTGATCCAGATACAGAGACAGATCCAGAGACAGATCCAGAGACAGATCCAGATACAGATACAGGTACGTAGACAGAGACAGAGACAGAGACAGAGACAGATACAGATCCAGAGACAGATACAGAGACAGATACAGATACAGGTCCAGAGACAGATACAGAAACAGATCCAGAGACAGATACAGGTACAGAGACAGAGACAGAGACAGATACAGAGACAGATACAGATACAGAGACAGATACAGAGACAGATACAGAGACAGATCCATATACAGAGACAGATACAGATACAGATACAGAGACAGAGACAGGTACAGAGACAGATACAGATACAGGTACATAGACAGAGACAGAGACAGAGACAGATACAGATACAGAGACAGAGACAGAGACAGAGACAGATACAGAGACAGATACAGATACAGAGACAGATCCAGAGACAGATACAGAGACAGATCCAGAGACAGATACAGAGACAGGTCCAGAGACAGATCCAGAGACAGATGCAGAGACTGATCCAGATAGAGCGACAGATCCAGAGACAGATACAGATACAGATACAGACAGATACAGGTACATAGACAGAGACAGAGACAGAGACAGATACAGAGACAGAGACAGAGAGAGAGACAGATACAGATACAGAGACAGAGACAGATACAGAGACAGATACAGAGACAGATACAGAGACAGAGGCAGAGACAGATACAGAGAAATAGACAGAGACAGATACAGAGACTGATCCAGATACAGAGACAGATCCAGAGACAGATCCAGAGACAGATCCAGATACAGGTCCAGAGACAGATACAGAGACAGATCCAGAGACAGATACAGGTCCAGAGACAGAGACAGATACAGAGACAGATACAGATACAGAGACAGATCCAGAGACAGATCCAGAGACAGATCCAGAGACAGATACAGAGACAGATCCAGAGACAGATACAGAGACAGAGACAGATCCAGAGACAGAGACAGAGACAGATACAGAGACAGATACAGATACAGAGACAGATCCAGATACAGAGACAGATCCAGATACAGAGACAGACAGATATAGATACAGACACACAGACAGAGACAGAGACAGAGACAGAGTCAGATACAGAGACAGATCCAGATCCAGAGACAGAGACAGATACAGAGACAGATACAGAGACAGAGACAGATACAGATACAGGTACAGAGGCAGAGACAGATACAGAGACAGATACAGAGACAGATCCAGATACAGAGACATATCCAGAGACAGATCCAGAGACAGATACAGGTACAGAGACAGAGACAGAGACAGATACAGAGACAGATCCAGAGACAGATCCAGAGACAGGTACAGAGACAGATACAGGTACATAGACAGAGAAAGAGACAGAGACAGAGAGAGAGACAGATACAGATACAGAGACAGAGACAGATACAGAGACAGATACAGAGACAGAGGCAGAGACAGATACAGAGAAATAGACAGAGACAGATACAGAGACTGATCCAGATACAGAGACAGATCCAGAGACAGATCCAGATACAGATACAGGTACGTAGACAGAGACAGAGACAGATACAGATCCAGATCCAGATCCAGAGACAGATACACATACATATACAGATACAGAGACAGAGACAGAGACAGAGACAGATACAGATCCAGAGACAGATCCAGAGACAGATACAGATACAGGTCCAGAGACAGATACAGAAACAGATCCAGAGACAGATACAGGTACAGAGACAGAGACAGAGACAGATACAGATACAGAGACAGATACAGAGACAGATACAGAGACAGATCCATATACAGAGACAGATACAGATACAGATACAGAGACAGAGACAGGTACAGAGACAGATACAGATACAGGTACATAGACAGAGACAGAGACAGAGACAGAGACAGAGACAGAGACAGAGACAGATACAGAGACAGATACAGAGACAGATACAGATACAGAGACAGATCCAGAGACAGATACAGAGACAGGTCCAGAGACAGGTCCAGAGACAGATCCAGAGACAGATGCAGAGACTGATCCAGATAGAGCGACAGATCCAGAGACAGATACAGATACAGATACAGACAGATACAGGTACATAGACAGAGACAGAGACAGAGACAGATACAGAGACAGAGACAGAGAGAGAGACAGATACAGATACAGAGACAGAGACAGATACAGAGACAGATACAGAGACAGATACAGAGACAGAGGCAGAGACAGATACAGAGAAATAGACAGAGACAGATACAGAGACTGATCCAGATACAGAGACAGATCCAGAGACAGATCCAGAGACAGATCCAGATACAGATACAGGTACAGAGACAGAGACAGAGACAGATCCAGATCCAGATCCAGATCCAGAGACAGATACACATACATATACAGATACAGAGACAGAGACAGAGACAGAGACAGATACAGATCCAGAGACAGATCCAGAGACAGATACAGATACAGGTCCAGAGACAGATACAGAAACAGATCCAGAGACAGATACAGGTACATAGACAGAGACAGAGACAGAGACAGAGACAGATACAGAGACAGATCCAGATACAGAGACAGATACAGAGACAGATCCATATACAGAGACAGATACAGATACAGATACAGAGACAGGTACAGAGACAGATACAGATACAGGTACATAGACAGAGACAGAGACAGAGACAGATACAGAGACAGAGACAGAGACAGAGACAGATACAGAGACAGATACAGAGACAGATACAGATACAGATACAGAGACAGATCCAGAGACAGATACAGAGACAGGTCCAGAGACAGATCCAGAGACAGATGCAGAGACTGATCCAGATACAGAGACAGATCCAGAGACATATACAGATACAGGTCCAGAGACAGATACAGAGACAGATCCAGAGACAGATACAGGTCCAGAGACAGAGACAGATACAGAGACAGATCCAGAGACAGATACAGGTCCAGAGACAGAGACAGATACAGAGACAGATACAGAGACAGATCCAGATACAGAGACAGAGACAGATACAGGTACAGAGACAGAGACAGAGACAGATACAGAGACAGATACAGATACAGATACAGAGACAGATCCAGAGACAGATCCAGAGACAGATACAGAGACAGATCCAGAGACAGATACAGGTACAGAGGCAGAGACAGATACAGAGACAGATACAGAGACAGATACAGATACAGAGACAGGTAAAGAGACAGATACAGGTACATAGACAAAGACAGAGACAGAGACAGATACAGAAACAGATCCAGAGACAGATCCAGAGACAGATCCAGAGGCAGAGACAGAGACAGAGACAGAGACAGATACAGAGACAGATACAGAGACAGATACAGATTCAGATACAGAGACAGATACAGAGAAATAGACAGAGACAGATACAGAGACTGATCCAGATACAGAGACAGATCCAGAGACAGATCCAGATACAGATACAGGTACGTAGACAGAGACAGAGACAGATACAGATCCAGATCCAGATCCAGAGACAGATACACATACATATACAGATACAGAGACAGAGACAGAGACAGAGACAGATACAGATCCAGAGACAGATCCAGAGACAGATACAGATACAGGTCCAGAGACAGATACAGAAACAGATCCAGAGACAGATACAGGTACAGAGACAGAGACAGAGACAGATACAGATACAGAGACAGATACAGAGACAGATACAGAGACAGATCCATATACAGAGACAGATACAGATACAGAGACAGAGACAGGTACAGAGACAGATACAGATACAGGTACATAGACAGAGACAGAGACAGAGACAGATACAGATACAGAGACAGAGACAGAGACAGATACAGAGACAGATACAGATACAGATACAGAGACAGATCCAGAGACAGATACAGAGACAGGTCCAGAGACAGATCCAGAGACAGATGCAGAGACTGATCCAGATAGAGCGACAGATCCAGAGACAGATACAGATACAGATACAGACAGATACAGGTACATAGACAGAGACAGAGACAGAGACAGATACAGAGACAGAGACAGAGAGAGAGACAGATACAGATACAGAGACAGAGACAGATACAGAGACAGATACAGAGACAGATACAGAGACAGAGGCAGAGACAGATACAGAGAAATAGACAGAGACAGATACAGAGACTGATCCAGATACAGAGACAGATCCAGAGACAGATCCAGAGACAGATCCAGATACAGATACAGGTACAGAGACAGAGACAGAGACAGATCCAGATCCAGATACAGATCCAGAGACAGATACACATACATATACAGATACAGAGACAGAGACAGAGACAGATACAGATCCAGAGACAGATCCAGAGACAGATACAGAGACAGATGCAGAGACTGATCCAGATAGAGCGACAGATCCAGAGACAGATACAGATACAGATACAGACAGATACAGGTACATAGACAGAGACAGAGACAGAGACAGATACAGAGACAGAGACAGAGAGAGAGACAGATACAGATACAGAGACAGAGACAGATACAGAGACAGATACAGAGACAGATACAGAGACAGAGGCAGAGACAGATACAGAGAAATAGACAGAGACAGATACAGAGACTGATCCAGATACAGAGACAGATCCAGAGACAGATCCAGAGACAGATCCAGATACAGATACAGGTACAGAGACAGAGACAGAGACAGATCCAGATCCAGATACAGATCCAGAGACAGATACACATACATATACAGATACAGAGACAGAGACAGAGACAGATACAGATCCAGAGACAGATCCAGAGACAGATACAGATACAGGTCCAGAGACAGATACAGAAACAGATCCAGAGACAGATACAGGTACATAGACAGAGACAGAGACAGAGACAGAGACAGAGACAGATACAGAGACAGATCCAGATACAGAGACAGATACAGAGACAGATCCATATACAGAGACAGATACAGATACAGATACAGAGACAGGTACAGAGACAGATACAGATACAGGTACATAGACAGAGACAGAGACAGAGACAGATACAGATACAGAGACAGAGACAGAGACAGAGACAGATACAGAGACAGATACAGAGACAGATACAGATACAGATACAGAGACAGATCCAGAGACAGATACAGAGACAGGTCCAGAGACAGATCCAGAGACAGATGCAGAGACTGATCCAGATACAGAGACAGATCCAGAGACATATACAGATATAGATACAGACAGATAAAGGTACATAGACAGAGACAGAGACAGAGACAGAGACAGATACAGAGACAGATCCAGAGACAGATCCAGATACAGGTCCAGAGACAGATACAGAGACAGATCCAGAGACAGATCCAGAGACAGATACAGGTCCAGAGACAGAGACAGATACAGAGACAGATACAGAGACAGATCCAGATACAGAGACAGAGACAGATACAGGTACAGAGACAGAGACAGAGACAGATACAGAGACAGATACAGATACAGATACAGAGACAGATCCAGAGACAGATCCAGAGACAGATACAGAGACAGATCCAGAGACAGATACAGGTACAGAGGCAGAGACAGATACAGAGACAGATACAGAGACAGAGACAGAGACAGATACAGATACAGAGACAGGTAAAGAGACAGATACAGGTACATAGACAAAGACAGAGACAGAGACAGATACAGAGACAGATCCAGAGACAGATCCAGAGACAGATCCAGAGGCAGAGACAGAGACAGAGACAGAGACAGATACAGAGACAGATACAGAGACAGATACAGATTCAGATACAGAGACAGAGACAGATACAGAGACAGATACAGAGACAGATACAGAGACAGAGGCAGAGACAGATACAGAGAAATAGACAGAGACAGATACAGAGACTGATCCAGATACAGAGACAGATCCAGAGACAGATCCAGAGACAGATCCAGATACAGATACAGGTACAGAGACAGAGACAGAGACAGATCCAGATCCAGATACAGATCCAGAGACAGATACACATACATATACAGATACAGAGACAGAGACAGAGACAGATACAGATCCAGAGACAGATCCAGAGACAGATACAGAGACAGATGCAGAGACTGATCCAGATAGAGCGACAGATCCAGAGACAGATACAGATAGAGATACAGACAGATACAGGTACATAGACAGAGACAGAGACAGAGACAGAGACAGATACAGAGACAGAGACAGAGAGAGAGACAGATACAGATACAGAGACAGAGACAGATACAGAGACAGATACAGAGACAGATACAGAGACAGAGGCAGAGACAGATACAGAGAAATAGACAGAGACAGATACAGAGACTGATCCAGATACAGAGACAGATCCAGAGACAGATCCAGAGACAGATCCAGATACAGATACAGGTACAGAGACAGAGACAGAGACAGATCCAGATCCAGATACAGATCCAGAGACAGATACACATACATATACAGATACAGAGACAGAGACAGAGACAGATACAGATCCAGAGACAGATCCAGAGACAGATACAGATACAGGTCCAGAGACAGATACAGAAACAGATCCAGAGACAGATACAGGTACATAGACAGAGACAGAGACAGAGACAGAGACAGAGACAGATACAGAGACAGATCCAGATACAGAGACAGATACAGAGACAGATCCATATACAGAGACAGATACAGATACAGATACAGAGACAGGTACAGAGACAGATACAGATACAGGTACATAGACAGAGACAGAGACAGAGACAGATACAGATACAGAGACAGAGACAGAGACAGAGACAGATACAGAGACAGATACAGAGACAGATACAGATACAGATACAGAGACAGATCCAGAGACAGATACAGAGACAGGTCCAGAGACAGATCCAGAGACAGATGCAGAGACTGATCCAGATACAGAGACAGATCCAGAGACATATACAGATACAGATACAGACAGATAAAGGTACATAGACAGAGACAGAGACAGAGACAGATACAAAGACAGATCCAGAGACAGATCCAGATACAGGTCCAGAGACAGATACAGAGACAGATCCAGAGACAGATACAGGTCCAGAGACAGAGACAGATACAGAGACAGATACAGAGACAGATCCAGATACAGAGACAGAGACAGATACAGGTACAGAGACAGAGACAGAGACAGATACAGAGACAGATACAGATACAGATACAGAGACAGATCCAGAGACAGATCCAGAGACAGATACAGAGACAGATCCAGAGACAGATACAGGTACAGAGGCAGAGACAGATACAGAGACAGATACAGAGACAGAGACAGAGACAGATACAGATACAGAGACAGGTAAAGAGACAGATACAGGTACATAGACAAAGACAGAGACAGAGACAGATACAGAGACAGATCCAGAGACAGATCCAGAGACAGATCCAGAGGCAGAGACAGAGACAGAGACAGAGACAGATACAGAGACAGATACAGAGACAGATACAGATTCAGATACAGAGACAGATACAGAGACAGATACAGAGACAATTCCAGATCCAGAGACAGATCCAGAGACAGATACAGAGACAGAGACAGATACAGAGACAGAGACAAAAACAGATACAGATACAGAGACAGATCCAGATACAGAGACAGATACAGAGACAGGTACAGAGACAGATACAGAGACAGATCCAGAGACAGATCCAGATACAGATCCAGAGACAGATACAGAGACAGGTCCAGAGACAGATCCATAGACAGATCCAGAGACAGATCCAGAGACAGATCCAGAGACAAATCCAGAGACAGCTACAGAGACAGATCCATATGCAGATCCAGAGACAGATAGAGAGGCAGATCCAGAGACAGATACAGATACAGAGACAGATACAGATCCAGAGACAGATCCAGAGACAGGTCCAGAGACAGATACAGAGACAGATCCAGAGACAGATCCAGAGACAGATCCAGAGACAGATACAGAGACAAATCCAGAGACAGATACAGAGACAGATCCAGATCCAGAGACAGAGACAGATCCAGATCCCGAGACAGAGACAGATCCAGAAACAGTTCCAGATACAGAGACAGATCCAGAGACAGATACAGAGACAGATCCAAAGACAGATCCAGAGACAGATCCAGAGACAGATCCAGAGACAGAGACAGAGACAGATACAGATACAGATACAGAGACAGATGCAGAGACAGATACAGATCTAGAGACAGATACAGAGTCAGAGACAGATACAGATCCAGAGACAGATCCAGAGACAGATACAGAGACAGATACAGAGACAGATACAGATCCAGAGACAGATCCAGATCCAGATCCAGAGACAGATCCAGAGACAGATCCAGATCCAGATCCAGAGACAGATACACATACAGATACAGAGACAGTTACAGATACAGAGACAGATCCAGATCCAGAGACAGATCCAGAGACAGATACAGATACAGGTCCAGAGACAGATACAGGTACAGAGACAGAGACAGAGACAGAGACAGATCCAGATACAGAGACAGATACAGAGACATATACAGATACAGAGACAGATCCAGAGACAGATCCAGAGACAGATACAGGTACATAGACAGAGACAGAGACAGAGACATAGACAGAGACAGAGACAAATACATAGACAGATACAGAGACAGATACAGAGACAGATCCAGATCCAGAGACAGATACAGATACAGAGACAGATCCATGTACAGAGACAGATACAGAGACAGATACAGAGACAGGTACAGAGAAAGATACAGATACACGTACATAGACAGAGACAGAGACAGAGACAGAGACAGAGACAGATACAGAGACAGAAACAGATACAGAGACAGATACAGAGACAGAGACAGAGACAGATACAGAGACAGATACAGATACAGAGACAGACCAGAGACAGATCCAGAGACAGATCCAGAGACAGATACATAGACAGAGACAGAGACAGATACAGAGACAGAGACAGATACAGAGACAGATACAGGTACAGAGACAGAGACAGAGACAGAGACAGAGACAGATCCAGAGACAGATCCAGAGACAGATCCAGAGACAGATCCAGAGACAGAGACAGATACAGATACAGAGACAGATACAGATACAGAGACAGAGACAGAGACAGATACAGATACAGATACAGAGACAGGTACAGAGACAGGTACAGAGACAGGTACAGAGACAGATACAGAGACAGATCCAGAGACAGATACAGAGACAGATACAGAGACAGGTACAGAGACAGATCCAGAGACAGATACAGAGACAGATCCAGAGACAGATCCAGAGACAGATCCAGAGACAGATCCAGAGACAGATACAGAGACAGATACATAGTCGGGTACAGAGACAGATACAGAGACAGATACAGAGACAGGTACAGAAACAGATACAGAGACAGATTCAGAGACAGATACAGAGACAGAGACAGAGACAGATACAGAGACAGATACAGGTACAGAGACAGAGACAGAGACAGAGACAGAGACAGAGACAGATCCAGAGACAGATCCAGAGACAGATCCAGAGACAGATACAGAGACAGAGACAGAGACAGATACAGATACAGAGACAGATACAGAGACAGATACAGATACAGAGACAGAGACAGATACAGATACAGATCCAGATACAGAGACAGGTACAGAGACAGGTACAGAGACAGGTACAGAGACAGATACAGAGACAGATCCAGAGACAGATACAGAGACAGATACAGAGACAGGTACAGAGACAGATCCAGAGACAGATACAGAGACAGATCCAGAGACAGATCCAGAGACAGATCCAGAGACAGATACAGAGACAGATACAGAGACAGATACAGAGTCGGGTACAGAGACAGATACAGAGACAGATACAGAGACAGGTACAGAAACAGATACAGAGACAGATTCAGAGACAGATACAGAGACAGATCCAGAGACAGATACAGACAGAGACAAAGGCAAGGATTTTCCTTTCAAATGGACTGTCCTATCTGACCATAGGAAGAGACAGAGTGAACTATCTCACTGATGGCTTTGGTTCAGTACAGACAAACGTTTTCTATTCCTCTCAACAGTGGGTAATAAATGATGCCTCTCTGGTTGGCCCAGGGTGTTTCGTCATCTGAACACTGACACTAAAATCCAGACAGCCTGCAGCCGGAGAGGGCCGTGAGCGGAGGAGTCCCTGTTGGTCACAGACTTCGTATGTTTTCTTTATTCCCCTCCACTCTGTCTATCTGTCATCCTGACTTTATTTATGGCCTCACTCCCCTGGGTCTATTTGTCTGTGTTTTACACCATTTTGGGAAGGAAAGGTTGGTGGGTTAGTTGGGGTTTAAGGAGTGGGGGTGAAGGGGGTGAAGTGGGGAGGGGGGTATGGATGAGGTGGGATAAGGTTGGTGGGTTAGTTGAGGTTTAAGGAGTGGGGGTGAAGGGGGTGAAGAGTGTGTGTGTGTGTGTGTGTGTGTGTGTGTGTGTGTGTGTGTGTGTGTGTGTGTGTGTGTGTGTGTTTGAGGTGAGATAAGGTTGGTGGGTTAGTTGAGGTTTAAGGAGTGGGGGTGAAGGGAGTGAAGAGTGTGTGTGTGTGTGTGTGTGTGTGTGTGTGTGTGTGTGTGTGTGTGTGTGTGTGTGTGTGTGTGTGTGTGTGTGTGTGTGTGTGTGTGTGTGTGTGTGTGTGTGTGTGTGTGTGTGTGTGTGTGTGTGTGTGTGTGTGTGTGTGTGTGTGTGGAGGGGGGTACGGTTGAGGTGGGGGGGAGTTTGTTAGACATTCAAATATGCAGTCAGAGTAGAAGTCACTCTGTATCCTATGTATTGAAGGGGGGTGAGGGGGTTAGTGCATACTCACTCCCCTCCTCCTTGACTCCCCCGCTGGCTGTCCCACCCTGCTCGGCCATGCGTGTGTGTGTTTCAAATCAAATCACATTTAATTGGCTGCATACACATATTTTGCAGAAGTTATTGCGGGTGTAGCGAAATGTAGCAAAAAAACACACCAAATGTCTTTGATGGATGGAAAAGAGCAGGAATAGGCTTTTGTAGGCTACAGTCCAAGCTATGTCTTCCAATGGTGCAACTGCTGTCGGCATCCAAAGATTATCCAACTTGAAAAACGCGTGGGGGTAAAGATGACACCAGTGTTGTAGTCTACGACGATACTGTCACGCCCTGACCTTAGTTATCTTTGTTTTCTTTATTATTTTGGTTAGGTCAGGGTGTGACAAGGGTGGTATGTGTGTTTTTGTCTTGTCTAGGGTTTATTGTACATCTATGGGGTTTTGGTTTGTCTAGGTAAATGTAGGTCTATGGTGACCTGAATTGGTTCCCAATCAGAGGTAGCTGTTTATCGTTGTCTCTGATTGGGGATCCTATTTAGGTTGCCATTTTCCATTTTGGTTTTGTGGGTTATTGTCTATGTGTAGAGATGCCTGTCAGCACTCGTGTTATATAGCGGCACGGTCGTGGTTTTGTTATTTTGTTTAGTGTTCTTCGGTAATTAAAGAAGAATGTATGCTTATTATTGGTCTCAACGTTACAACGAACGTGACAGACACGGATATCACTTATTATTGATATCTATATAGTGCATTGATGTGAATCACACTGCTGCTCTCTCATTTAGCTATTTGCACTTTACAGATTGTGGATGGCTGTTCACAAATCTAAATGTGTATTTGAACCCAATAATGGTTGAATTCAAGAAGTTTAAGCTGCCTATCCATTCATTTTTGGAAACCTTAAACGAATAACACACACATTTTGTATTTTTCTTGTCCATATTGAATACATAATTTAAAAATTCACAGTGTAGGTTGGGAAAAGTATGTGAATCCCTAGGTTAATGACTTCTCCAAAAGCTAATTGGAGTCAGGAGTCAGCTAACCTGGAGTCCAATCAATGAGACCAGATTAGAGATGTTGGTTCGAGCTGCCTTGCCCTAAAAAAAAACTCCCAAAATTTGAGTTTGCCATTCACAAGAAGCATTGCCTGATGCCTCGAACAAAATAGATCTCAGAAGACCTAAGATTAAGAATGGTTGACTTGCATAAAGCTGGAAAGTGTTACAAAAGTATCTCTAAAAGCCTTGATGTTCATCAGTCCACGGTAAGATAAAATGTTTATAAATGGAGAAAGTTCAGCACTGTTGCTACTCTCCCTATGAGATGCAAAGATGACTGCAAGAGCACAGCACAGAATGCTCAATGAGGTTAAGAAGAATCCTATCAGCTAAAGACTTACAGAAGTCTCTGGAACATGCTAACATCTCTGTTGACGAGTCTACGATGCGTAAAACACGAAACAAGAATAGTGTTCATGGGAGGACACCACGGAAGAAGACACTGCTGTCCAAAAAAACCCATTGCTGCACATCTGAAGTTTGCAAAAGTGTACCGGTGTCACGCCCTGGTCTTAGTATTCTGTGTTTTCTTTATTATTTTGGTTAGGCCAGGGTGTGACATGGGTTTATTATGTGGTGTGTTTTGTCTTGGGGTTTTTCGTAGGTTTTGGGATTGTGGCTTAGTGGGGTTTTCTAGCATAGTCTATGGCTGTCTGGAGTGGTTCTCAATCAGAGGCAGATGTTTTTCATTGTCTCTGATTGGGAACCATATTTAGGCAGCCATATTCTTTGAGTGTTTCGTGGGTGATTGTTCCTGTCTTTGTTGTCACCAGATAGGCTGTTTCGGTTTTCGCGTTACGTTTATTGTTTTTGTATTGATCGTGTTTCATCTTCATTAAAGATGTATCTAAATAACTACGCCGCATTTGGGCCGACTCTCCTTCACCGCAAGAAAACCGTTACAACCGGGATGTTCCACAGCACTGCTGGCTAAATATTCCGTGGACAGATGAAACTACTGTTGAGTTGTTTGGAAGGAACACACAACACTATGTGTGGAGAAAAAAAGGCACAGCACACCAACATCAAAACCTCATCTCAACTGTAAGCTCTCCAGTACGCCTTCACGGTCCGGTCCATCCTGTGCCACCTCCATACACCAGTCCTCCGGAAGGATGTTGGAAGCATGTTGGAAGGAGCTTCATGGTTTGGGGCTGCTTTGTTGCCTCAGGGCCTGGGCAGCTTGCTATCATCAACGGAAAAATGAAGTCCCAAGTTTATCAAGACATTTTGCAGGAGAATGTTTGGATATCTGTCCACCAATTGAAGCTCAACAGAAGTTGGGTGATGCAACAGGACAACAACCCAAAACACAGAAGTAGATCAACAACAGAATGGCTTCAACAGAAGAAAATATGCCTTCTGGAGTGGCCCAGTCAGAGTCCTGACCTCAACCCGATTTGAGATGCTGTGAAATGACCTCAAGAGAGCAGTTCACTCCAGACATCCCAAGAATATTGCTGATCTGAAACGGTTTTATAAAGATGAATGGTCCAAAATGACTCCTGACCGTTGTGCAGGTCTGATGCGCAACTACAGAAAACGTTTGGTTGAGGTTATTGCTGCCAAGGAGGGTCAACCAGTTATTAAATTCAAAGGTTCACATACTTTTTCCACCATGCACCGTGAAGGTTTACACAGTGTGTTCAATAAAGACATGAAAACGTATAATTGTTTGTGTTACTAGTTTAAGCAGACTGTGTTTGTCTGTTGTGACTTAAATGAAGATCAGATCAAATTTTATGACCGATTTATGCAGAAATTCCGTTAATTCCAAAGGGTTCACATAAATTTTCTTGCCACTGTAATTCATGTTGATGAAAAAAAATCCATAGACCTGATGGACATATGCTCAAACTTGCACACTTTGATAGACTTAAAGGGGAAATCTGTTGCTACATCCATTTTTATACTTATAACTCCTGACAGAGTTGGTGTAACCGAGGCAGGTTTGTAGGCCTCCTTGCTCGCACACGTTTTTTCAGTGGGATTGAGGTCAGGGCTTTGTGATGGCCACTCCAATACATTGACTTTGTTGTCCTTAAGACATTTTGCCACAACTTTGGCAGTATGCTTGGGGTCATTGTCCATTTGGAAGACCCATTTGTGACCAAGCTTTAACTTCCTGACTGATGTCTTGAGATGTTGCTTCAATATATCCACATAATTTTCCTACCTCATGACGCCATCTATTTTGTGAAGTGCACCAGTCCCTCCTGCAGCAAAGCACCCCCACATCATGATGCTGCCACCCCCTTGCTTCACGGTTGGGATGGTGTTCTTTGGCTTGCAAGCCTCCCCCTTTTCCCTCCAAGCATAACCATGGTCATTATGGCCAAACAGTTCTATTTTTGTTTCATCAGACCAGAGAACATTTCTCCAAAAAGTACGATCTTCGTCCCCGTGTGCAGTTGCAAACCGTAGTCTGGCTATTTTATGGCGGTTTTGGAGCAGTGGCTTTTTCCTTGCTGAGCGGCCTTTCAGGTTATGTCGATATTGGACTGGTTTTACTGTGGATATGGATACTTTGTACCTGTTTCCTCCAGCATCTTCACAAGGTCCTTTGCTGTTGTTCTGGGATTGATTTGTACTTTTTGCACCAAAGTACGTTCATCTCTAGGAGACAGAATGCGTCTCCTTTCTGAGCGGTATGACGGCTGCATGGTCCCATGGTGTTTATACTTGCGTACTATTGTTTATACAGAGGAACGTGGTACCTTCAGGTGTTTGGAAATTACTCCCAAGTAAAAAACAGACTTGTGGAAATCTACATTTTTTTCTGAGGTCTTGGCTGATTTCTTTTGATTTTCCCATGATGTCAAGCAAGAGGCACTGAGTTTGAAGGCAGGCCTTGAAATACATCCACAGGTACACCTCCAATTAACTCAAATTATGTCAATTAGCCTATCAGAAGCTTCTAAAGCCATGAAATCATTTTCTGGAATTTTCCAAGCTGTTTAAAGGCACAGTCAACTTAGTGTGTGTAAACTTCTGACCCACTGGAATTGTGATACAGTGAATTGTAAGTGAAATAATCTGTCTGTAAACAATTGTTTGAAAAATGACTTGTGTCCTGAACTAAGTAGATGTCCTAACCGACTTTCCAAAACTATAGTTTGTTAACAAGAAATTTGTGGAGTGGTTGAAAAAAGAGTTTTAATTACTCCAACCTAAGTGTATGTAAACTTCCGACTTCAACTGTATATATATCTATTGATTCTTGAAGAATAAACGTATAAATGCCTCATGAGCTGTCACCCTCCATCAGAACCCAAAATATAAGCCAATTTTTGTAAACATTGTAAATGCAAACAAACACTGTATAGCCTCATAGCAAGGTTAAAACAATAATTGTTATATCATGGATGGTCAGTCCTTGCATCCATTGCTCTGGAGAGCCCTGCGGTTGCGAGAAGTGCAGTTTCCGTACCAGACGGCGACACAGCCCAACAGGATGCTTTCAATAGTGCATCTGTAAAAGTTTATGAGGGTCTTATGAGCCAAGCTGAATTTATTCAGCCTACTGAGTTTGAAGAAGTTGCACCTTCTTCACCACACTGTCTGTTTGGTGAAGTGTATGCCGAGAAACTTGAATCTTTTCACCTTCTCAACTGCAATTCCGTCAATGGGGCGTGTTCCATCTGCTGTCTGCTGAAGTCCACGATCAGCTCCTTAGTTTTGTTGTCATTTAGGGAGAGGTTATTTTCCTGGCACCTCTCCACCAGGCCCCTCACCTCCTCCCCGTAGGCTGTCTCATCATTGTTGTTTGTGCGTGCGTGCGTGCGTGCATGTATGTCTGCCTGAATGTATGCGTGCGTATGTGTGTGTGCCTGCGTGTGTGTATATGTGTGTGTATGTACCTGCATATAGGTTATGTGTGTGTGTGCGCCTGTGTTTGTGTATATGTGTGTGTGTGTGCTCATGGAGGTGATGATGAACAGCCATTATCAGAGGATGCCATCTGGCTGTCATCAGAGAGGGCCTGAACGCTCCGAAGGTCCTGAAAAGCTACAGCCAATGAGTTCCCCTCAAATTCCTTTCTTCTCCAGCTCTTTATGCTACATGTAAAACTCGCACTTAGATAATATCCTTTGTAATTGCCTTTTTCCCTCCAGGATGACGTTGATGAGGTCAGATTCCAGTGACTCCGAAGCCAACCGGCTTTGGAATAAGGAAGATGTTGAAAATTAGACTTCACCGTCTAACAGCTTCTTTTTTTTGTGGGGATTTGTTTTTCTTCAGGAGAGTGTTTATTTTTGTAGGAGCGTCAGGACTGTTTGTTTGTTCCATTTAAGAACATGAACTGAGGGTGTGTTTGATCATGCATGCCATCATGTCTGATGGTATGCACAATTAGGAATCAGTCAGCTAGTAACACAGATAGCACCTATTAATGCACAAATTAGCACATAACACACCAAACAGAAACTTTTGTGAATCTCAGATTTAGAGCCAAACAAGGTGTGTGTATGTGTGCAATTGTGTGCATGTGTATACAAGTGTGTGTTGTCTATGCGAGCGTGTAAACATCAATCTGTGTGTATGTCTGTGTGAGTGCAAAGTGAGTCAGAGTGAGAAAAGGTTGTTTGACAGAATGTCTGGCCTGTGGTTCTCCAGTTGGAGAAGCTTTGCCCAGTGTTTTCAAAGACAGAATGTGTGTCACAAATGGCACCCTGATTCCCTATCTAGTGCACTACTTTTAACCAGGGCCTACAGGGCTCTGGTCAAAAATAGTGCACTATATGGTGAATAGGGAGCTATTTGAGATGCAGTCAGAGTTATACCTGCTTCGTCTTCCTGGTTTGAACAAAAACAAACACCTGACTTGAGCAGCTGTGGATCTGTCTTTAGAGACCAATGCTTTGACGTCAATAAGGGTCTCTGGTCCTTGTCCGCCAACCAGACTGACAATTCTGAGAGAGAGAGAGAGAGAGAGAGAGAGAGAGAGAGAGAGAGAGAGAGAGAGAGAGAGAGAGAGAGAGAGAGAGAGAGAGAGAGAGAGAGAGAGAGAGAGAGAGAGAGAGAGAGAGAGAGAGAGAGAGAGAGAGAGAGAGAGAGAGAGAGAGAGAGAGAGAGAGAGAGAGAGAGAGGCTCTGGCATCTGCAAGGCGTGGCTGTTACTTTCAAAGTGACTTGCAAAGAAACTAAATAATCAGTCATTCAAAGCTCTTTGTTGCTCATTTTCTTTTTGGCCTACTCTGTAATGTAGCTTCTGTCCTTCAGTTCAGTTGATCTGTTTCCTAAGCCTGCATTCACCCTTTCAGAGATACAAATGGTTGTCATCAGTGATTTTTCCTAAATGTGTTAGTTGTACTCTTATTCTATATTTGGTCCTTTTTAAATAAGGCGGATGTGGATGATTGCAGTTGTTTTCCATTGAGTCGGTTAACTGTCCTCCAATTCTCTCTCTGGAGTTTAGAGAGAAGGAAGTCAGGACAAATGATGACTCCATTATGTACCTCTCCACTGAGTTTATGTCACAGAATTTTCCCCTAGGAGCAGCGAAGGACAAAGTGGGGAAGAAATGCCACCCATCGCCCTGAGCAACGCCCACGGAAACTCAGCGATGAGTCCGTATCTGCGACTACACATGTTCCAGCGCAGCAGTTTCCCAAACTCCCATGGCAGTTTGTCCGTCGTGGTTCATTGTGTGATCAGAGCGGAGCTTTACGCAGCTCGAGTGAGTCTGGCCTGGTGAGACAGGGAAAAGATAACCAGCACATTGTCAGTAGAGAGGAGGAGAGAGTAGAGAAGAGGAAAGGAGAGGAGAGGAGAGAAGAGTCTTTGCTGTAGTTTAGTCAAGCTGGCTGCAAAACGGCTTAGGAAGGAAGAAGGAGAACAACAGGGCTTAGCTGTTCTTGGAAGAGGGAGCGCCATTCTCTGTGGTGGAGCTGGAATAGCTGGCTGGATATTCCTCTCATTATAAAGGTATGCAGCTGGCTGAATTTAGTGCTCACCTCAAATAGAGGTCCTTCCCTCCAAACCAGACACAGTCTATGTTCAATGGTTCGGTTTCTGTCTGGTGATCCAAACATGGTTAAACTCTCTCTCCAACTTTCCAACATTAGTTCCCTGTTCAGTTTGTCAATACGTTCTTCTAAGAATTTATCATTTATAGGGTCATATACTATAATGTGTGGGGGGCAGCTTTGGGAAGTGAAGGTCAGACAGGATGTGTGCATGCTAAATGGCACCCCATTCCCTAAATAGTGCGCTACTTTTGACCAGGGACCATAGGGCTCTGGTTAAAAGTAATGCACTATGTAGGAAATAGGTTGCCATTTGGGATGTAGCCTATGTGCATTACCTGCTATTAAGTTTCTCTGTCTGCTCTAGATTCCAAAGAGCTATGATGCCATCTAAACGGTGTGTTTAGGACACAGCATGGGCTCTACCCCACACATTATATTACCAGGCAGACACGCACACACACTCACATCACAGAGAGAGTCCATGGTGATGTTTGGCTTGTCCCTAGGCAGATGGTTCCATGGTTGTTCCCTGGTTGTCAGGTCGGTGAACATTCAGCCGTGGAGGCCACACGGATGCTTTCTCCTGGAAGTGGGACACCGCACACACACCCTACGGAGAAGAAGAGAGCTTTACCACCATGACCCCGCACAGCGGAACAAATGAGCGAGACCGAGTTTATTACTCACACTCACACACACACACACTGACTAGCCTAATTCCATTATATACCATGTTTACAGCCGGAAACATTAAAATGATTTATTTACTACCTCCAGAATTTCAGGAAAACAAAGAAATTAAGTAAACTGCAAGAGGATCAATGTGTGTTAGCATGGTGAATACAGCACATATCCCACTTACTTCCTGCTCTGATTAAGGTCATCATTTTAAATAATAATTGTTATTTTAACTGACTTGCCTAGTTAAATATAAAATAAAATAAAATAAACCTCACTTCCTGTTTATGGACCACACAACACAAACCCATAGGATACCTGGCGGACCACATTCTCAGCTAATGTACAGCCAGATACTAAGGAGTCAAAAAAGGTTTTGATATTAATCTGTCCAGATGCATGTGGTGTCTCTGAGAGACTGAGGGACAGAGACTGTCTGTCTGTCTGAGACAGCAAGGTCACCCACTGAACGCATAGGAGGATGCGAGGAGAAGAGATTAAATCCTGCGACTAGTGTCTGGCCACCCAACAACTTGCCCACTTGACCCCATCCCCTCCTCCCTTCTCCAGACCATCTCTAGAGACCTTCTCCCATTCCAGATAATTTCCCTCATCAACTCATCCCTGACCACTGGTTGCGTCACCTTTGACCTCAAGATGGCCAGAGTCGCTCCCTTCCTCAAGAAACCAACACTCAAAACATCACTCACCTCTCTGATGTCAAAAACTACAGACCGGTATCCCTTCTTTCTTTTCTTTCCAAAACACTTCTCTCTCAGAACTATCTTCTTGACCCTAACCGGTGAGGCTTCAAGGCGGCTCACTCAACTGAGACCGTTCTCCTCTGTGTCACGGAGGCTTTCGCACTGCCAAAGCTGACTTTCTCTCCTCTGTTTTCATTCTCCTTGATCTATCCGCTGCCTTCGACACAGTGAACAATCAGATCCTCCTCTCCACCCTCTCAGGGTTGGGCTCTGCACACTCCTGGATTGCATCCTACCTGGCAGGTTGCTCCAACCAGGTGACATCTTAGCTTGGATGTTGGCCCACCACCTCAAGCTCAACCTCAACAAAACCGAGCTGCTCTTCCTCCTAAGGAAGTACTGCCCGCTCCAAGACCTCTCCATCACGGTTGACAACTCCACGGAGTTCCCTTCGCAGAGTGCAAAGAACCTTGGTGTGACTCTGGACAACACCCTGTCAAAGCAGTGACTCACTCCTGCAGGTTCAGGCTCTACAACATCCGTAGAGTCCAACCTTTCCTCACACAGGAAGTGGTGCAGGACCTAATCCAGGAACCTGTCATCTCTCATCTAGACAAGTGCAACTCTGTTGGCTGGGATCCCTGCTTATGCCATCAAAGCCATACAACTTATCCACAATGCCGCAGCCCACCTGGTGTTCAACCTTCCTAAGTTCTCCCCTGTCACCTCACTCCTCAGCACACTCCACTGGCTTCCAGTCGAAACTCGCATCCACTACAAGACCATGGTGCTTGCCTACGGAGCAGCAAGGGGAACTGCCCCTCCCTACCTTCATTTTTTTGTTGTTCAGGTAACACTTAGACCGAAAAGTTAAGTAAACAATAAAAATGCTGTGGATCTAGTTACTTCATAAAAATGAACAAAGAGACCAACGATAACCCTGAAGGAGCTGCAAAGCTTCACAGCGGAGATTGGAGTATCTGTCCATAGGACCACTTTAAGCCGTACATTCCACAGAGCTGGGCTTTACGTAAGAGTGCCTAGAAAAAATCCATTGCTTAACTTCTTGACGCTACCCATCCCTTTAGCGGGATAATTGTCATCAACAACCGCTGAATTGCATAGCGCCACATTCAAATAATATTACTAAAAATATTTATATTCATTAAATCACAAGTGCAATATAGCAAAACACAGCTTAGCCTTTTGTTAATCCACCTGTCGTGTCAGACTTTGAAAATATGCTTTACAGCGAAAGCAATCCAAGCGTTTGTGTAAGTTTATCGATCGCTCGACAAAACATTATGAACACCTAGCATCAAGTAGCTTGGTCACGAAATTCAGAAAAGCAATCAAATTAATTGTTTACCTTTGATGATCTTCGGATGTTTTCACTCATGAGACTCCCAGTTACACAATAAATGTTCCTTTTGTTCCATAAAGATTATTTTTATATCCAAAATACCTCAGTTTGTTTGGCGCGTTATGTTCAGAAATCCACAGGAAAGAGCGGTCACGACAACGCAGACAAATTCCAAAAATATCCGTAATGTCCACAGAAACCATGTCAAAGTTTTTTATAATCAATCCTCAGGTTGTTTTTAAAATATATAATCGATAATATATCAACCGCAACTGTCTTTTGCAGTAGGAGAGGGAAAGGCAATGGCAATGGATTGTTTAAACATTCGCAACATAAGTGGAGCTAGACTGGCGCAGTACTTCTTATAGAATTCTATTACATATCCATCGGGCCCAGGGGCCTTGCTGTTTGTAAATTGTGTTATCGCTGTGTTAATTTCCTCTTAAGTTATCCCTGCATCGAGTGCAGCAGCTGCCCCCCTATCTAGTTTAGGAAGTTCACATTCAGCGAGAAAGCGTTCCATAGTTTGTGGATCAGTAGCATCGCATTTTGATTGGTATAGCTCTGAGTAAAACTGCACAAAGCATTTAATAATATCCTGCGGATCTGTTACTATTTTACCCTTCTTGTCTTTTATTTTGTGAATAGCTCTAGATGCCTGTACATGCCTTAGCTGTCTTGTTAATAATTGATGTGGTTTGTCACCCAGTTCAAAATAACTTTGTTGCGTTCTAGCAAGTAAAGAGCCCACCCGTTTCGAAAGGATGGTATTGTATTCATATTTTAACTTTGTGATCTTCTCAAGGACTGTATACGAGGAATTCGTCCTAAAAACGTTCTCCTGTTCCCCTAACTCTCTTTCAATTTTTCTTAGCCTAGTATTGGCTATCAGAATTGCTACCCCTCTCGCTTTTGCATCAAAGTTAGACTGGTATATCTGACCGATCCAGCCGACTCGTAGCTTGGCCTGAGCAGAGCCTTTAATATGAGTTTCTTGAAGAAACACTATGTCAGCACCCAGTGATTTAAGATGAAAGAAAACCTTAGCCCGCTTCACCACATGCCCCAAGCCATTACTGTTCCAGCTGACTATCTTTATTCCACCTGGTCTACTCTGTGCTCTGTCACTATGTGGCATTTCTTATTTTAGAGCAAATTGTTGCTGTCATACAAAACTCAGAAGAAAAACATCCCGCCGTGCGGGAGCTTGTCATGCCACCTGTACTAATAATAAACGTGAACATAAAACACATACCCCATCCCCCCTCCCGTCCCTTTACTGAGTGACTTCCCCAAACGAAGCACTCCTTGGCTAACACACAAACTTTAGGGTGTCTAGACATACAGCTTGAACTAACTCGTCATCTATAGATGCTCCGCATATACGCTAATATTAAATAACACGTAACACTTAACTCTCACGTTAGGGGGTGAGTGGCGCTAAAACATGATGTGCCAAACAATGCTATATTAGCCACAACATCTCACCAATCATAAGTCCCAAAATCTGATCTTCTAATCGAAAAGACATAGTCCGGAAATCCAAACACATTCCTGGCCTGTATTTGGTCATTTAGCCGGCTGACACAGCCGTTCTGTATCCTCAGCCAGGGAGCTTGCTTGTCAAGAACAGATCGGCCTCTTTTGGGTTGTCAAACGTACGTGTTGATCCTTCGACTGTCACCTTAAACCGGGCTGGGAAGAGGAATCCATATCGGATGTTGGCCGCCCTGTATTTGTTGCGTACCTCATCAAACTCTTTCCGTTGGTTCCTCACCTCCAAGGTAAGATCTGGGTAGAAAGACACTCTGGCTCCGTTGAAGTAAAGGGGGAACTTTTGACTAGCCAGCTTGAGGATGAGATCCCTGGTCTGGGGATAGTGCAGCCGTACAATGAATGGCCTTGGTGGCCCGCCCTTGGCCGGCTTCGTTGCCTGAGATCTGTGTGCGCGGTCGATCAGGATGGCCGTTTGGAAGTGTTCGCTCCCCAGCAGGGCCGGTATCAGCTCCGAGACAAATTCAGTGGGTTTCCCTTTCTCTGTGTCCTCCTGGATGCCACATATTTGGATGTTCTGGCGTCTTGAATGCGACTCAAGCATTTCCAGTCGGGCTTTCAGGGTTTTGTTGTCATTTTTTAACATTGCGCACTGTTTCTCTATGTCGTGTAGCCTGGCCTCGTGATCGACTGTCGTCTGCTCAACCTCATGCACCCTTGTCTAAGTTGCCTTCACAGTTTCGGCCAAAGTCCCAATACTCTTTGAGATATCAGCCAACCTTGTGTCCACCTTCTTGCTTAGTGAGTTTATGGCAGCCAGTATGTCACTTTGCGTAGGCTCTATGGGGGACTCTTGGAAGCTAGCCTCTTCAGCTAACTCCTCGTGGGTTGGCGACGTTGAAATTGGTTCGTTGTCTATCTCATTCAAATGATCTTGTTTAGCGCTCCCTTTTCTGGTGCCTTTTCCCTTTGTCATTATTTGTTTGAAGATATAGGTCGTGAGAGGTTAAGATAAATACTAATTTGTTTCAAAATGGAGCGGAGCTCTAGCAAAGCACGTCTACTCCATAGCACGCTCTCTAGCGCCCCCCAAACTGGTCAGAATTGAAGGAATGACAGATGGTGCTAAATAAAGGGGAATTCTTGACTTAAAGATTTCTGTACACCAGCGGAACCCATCCAACTTGAAGGAACAGGAGCAGTTTTGCCTTGAAGAATGGGCAAAAATCCCAGTGGCTAGATGTGCCGAGCTTATAGAGACACACCCCAAGAGACTTGTAGTTGTAATTGCTGCAAAAGGTGGCTCAATAAAGTATTGACTTTGGGGGGTGAATAGTTATGTTTTTTTGTCTTATTTCTTGTTTGTTTCACAGTAAAAAATATTTTGCATCTTCAAAGCATGTTGTGTAAATCAAATGATATAACCCCCCCCAAAAAAATCAATTTTAATTACAGGTTGTAAGGCAACAAAATAGAATGCCAAAAGGGTCAATACTTTCGCAAGTCACTGTATTTGCCCCATTTCTAATTTTCTCTACTACTGCCTATTTTTGATACTGAATGTTATCAGATCTTCAACTAAAACCTAATATTAGATAAAGTGAACCTGAGTGAACAAATAATAAACAATGATATACTTATTTAATTTATTTTGTAAAGAAATGCAACACCCAATGCCCCTGTGTGAAAACGTAATTGCCCCTTACACTCAATAACTGGTTGTGCCACCTTTAGCTGCAATGACTCCAACGAAACGCTTCCTGTCGTTGTTGATCAGTCTCTCGCGTTGCTGTGGAGGAATTTTGGCAAACTCTTCCATGCAGAACTGCTTTATTAAATCAGCAACATTTGTGGGTTTTCAAGCATGAATGAACTGCTCGTCTCAGGTCCTGCCACAACATCTCAATTGGAATTATTTCTGGACTTTGACTAGGCCATTCTAAAACCTCAAATCTGTTGCTTTTTAGCCATTTTCATGTAGACTTGATGTGTTTTGACTCATTGTCTTGCTGCATGACCCAGCTGTACTTCAGCTTCAACTCAGACGGATGGCCTGACATTCTCCTGTAGAATTCTCTGATACAGAGCAGAATTCATGGTTCCTCTGTTAAGGCAAGTCGTCCAGGTCCTGAGGCAGCAAAGCATCCCCAAACCATCACACTACCACCACCATTGGTATGAGGTTCTTACCGTGAAATGCAGTGATTAGGACCCATGTCGTTGGATGTTGCATAACTTTGTTTGTAAAATAAATATGTAATCTTTGTCTTATTTGTTCCCTCAGGTTCCCTTTAACTAATAGTAGGTTTTGGTTGAAGATCTGATAGCATTCATTATCAATGATATGTAAAAATAGAGAAGATCCGAAAGGGGGCAAATAACATTTCACATCACTGTATGGAAAATACAACATTCCACCAGTCATGATGGATTCCCAAACCCAGACAAATTAGCCTATAACCATGGACTTTAATTTTCAATAGAGAAAAGCACTAAAAAGTGCTTTAGTCCAGGAGTAAAGCTTAATATCCTGGGTCTGGAAAACACTCCATTTGTGTAGAACAATTTAACTAATTGCAACACTCCCTTTTACAGCAGACAATGTAGAGGTATTTTAAGAAGGAAATCTCATGCTGTTGCCAAGTGACCCAGGTGTCAGAAGTCAGAGGGTTCTCTTCTGAGTTACAGAGATTCTTCTCTATTATATTAGATGAGTTATGGATATCTGTTCTCTCCTCTAAGGCTGAGAGAGACGTAGAGAGCAGAAAAGGGGATTTTTTGTGTCGGAAGGAGCCCAAAGGGATTTGTGGGTAATCAGATAGGCATAAAGGAAATAAAAACCCACTTCCTGACGTTTTGTGGCTCCATGGGTCGTCCCCACATTAGACTTTATAGCCCGGAGGGAGTTAACAAACTGGGAACGGGAATCACCCCACCCGGTGTGTGAGTGTTAGTGTATGTGCGTGCGTGCATGCCTGCTTGTGTGTGTTTATGTGTATGTGTGTGTGTCTCACCGCCCCGGTGAGAGTGTAATTAACTTTGGTTAGCGCCCAGCTATATTCCAAACCGTGACCTTACATGGCCCACCCCTGGAAAGTGGCATGCAGCATTAGCCTTTATGAGGTTTTATTTGGTCCAGGCCAATGTCTGTCTGCAGTCAGTGGGATCGGGGGGGGGGGGGGGGGGGGCAGTGGCAGTGGCAAGGGGCTGGGCTTCTATCTCCTGGAAAGAGCTGTGAGTTAGACCCCCAAACATGAGGAAAAGGGGGGGGGGTGCAAATTAATAATGGAAGGTAGATTGGAGAGGGGATTCATTGGTGGGGGGTATGGTTGAATTGTCTGGTTGTGTGTTGGAAAGGTAATATAACTTGCTTCGTGTTTTTCACAGCAGCTATCTTGGAGGACTATTATGTGTGCTTATTATAGTTGGTTACTGTATATTATAGTTGGTTTGAACATCTTGGCCATGTTCTGTTATAATCTCCACCCGGCACAGCCAGAAGAGGACTGGCCACCCCACATAGCCTGGTTCCTCTCTAGGTTTCTTCCTAGGTTTTGGCCTTTCTAGGGAGTTTATTTGAGACGACTGTACAACCATTAAGATTAATTGTCAGATTCAACAGAAGATCTCTTTGTTTCTTGGGACCTAGAACAAGCATCTCTGTTTTGTCCGAGTTTAAAAGTAGAACGTTTGCAGCCATCCACTTCCTTATGTCTGAAACACATGCTTCTAGCGAGGGCAATTTTGGGGCTTCACCATGTTTCATTGAAATGTACAGCTGTGTGTCATCCGCATAGCAGTGAAAGTTAACATTATGTTTTCGAATGACATCCCCAAGAGGTAAAATATATAGTGAAAACAATAGTGGTCCTAAAATGGAACCTTGAGGAACACCGAAATTTACAGTTGATTTGTCAGAGGACAAATCAAGAGACAAACTGATATCTTTCCGACAGATAAGATCTAAACCAGGCCAGAACTTGTCTGTGTAGACCAATATAATAGTAGGTTACTGTATATTATAGTTGGTTACAGTATATTATAGTTGGTTACTGTATATTATAGTTGGTTACAGTATATTATAGTTGGTTATAGTATATAATAGTTGGTTACAGTATATTATAGTTGGTTGAAGTATATTATAGTTGGTTAACAGTATATTATAGTTAGTTCCAGTATATTATATTTGGTTACGGTATATTATAGTTGGTTACAGTATATTATAGTTGGTTATAGTATATAACAGTTGGTTACAGTATATTATATTTGGTTGAAGTATATTATTGTTGGTTAACAGTATATTATAGTTAGTTCCAGTATATTATATTTGGTTCCAGTATATTATCGTTGGTTAAAGTATATTATAGTTGGTTACTGTAAATTATAGTTGGTTACTGTATATTATAGTTGGTTACAGTATATTATAGTTAGTTCCAGTATATTATATTTGGTTCCAGTATATTATTGTAGGTTATAGTATATTATAGTTGGTTACTGTATATTATAGTTGGTTACTGTATATTATAGTTGGTTACAGTATATTATAGTTGGTTGAAGTATATTACAATTGGTTACAGTATATTATAGTTGGTTACAGTATTTTATAGTTAGTTACTGTATATTATAGTTGGTTACAGTATATTATAGTTTGTTACATTATATTATAGTTGGTTACATTATATTATAGTTGGTTACATTATATTATAGTTGGTTACATTATATTATAGTTGGTTTCAGTATATTATAGTTGGTTACAGTATATTATAGTTGGTAACTGTATATTATATTTGGTTACAGTATATAATAGTTGGTTACTGTATATTATAGTTGGTTACAGTATATTATAGTTGGTTACTGTTTATTATAGTTGGTTACAGTATATTATAGTTAGTTCCAGTATATAATAGTTGGTTACTGTATATTATAGTTGGTTACAGTATATTATAGTTGGTTACTGTTTATTATAGTTGGTTACAGTATATCATAGTTGGTTACAGTATATTATAGTTGGTTACAGTATGTTAGATTTGGTTACGGTATATTATAGTTGGTTACAGTATATTATAGTTGGTTACAGTATATTATAGTTGGTTACAGTATGTTAGATTTGGTTACGGTATATTATAGTTGGTTACAGTATATTATAGTTGGTTACAGTATATGATAGTTGGTTATAGTATATAATAGTTGGTTACAGTATATTATGGTTGTTTACTGTATATTATAGTTGGTTACATTACATTATAGTTTGTTCCAGTATATGATATTTGGTTCCAGGATACTATCTTTGGTTATAGTATATTATAGTTGGTTACAGTATATAATAGTTGGTTACTGTATTTTATAGTTGGTTACAGTATATTATAGTTGGTTGAAGTATATTATAGTTGGTTACAGTATATTATAGTTGGTTCCAGTATATTATATCTGGTTCCAGTATATAATCGTTGGTTATAGTATATTATAGTTGGTTACTGTATATTATAGTTGGTTACTGTATATTATATTTGGTTACAGTATATTACAGTTGGTTGATGTACATTATAGTTGGTTGCAGTATATTATAGTTGGTTACAGAATATTATAGTTTTTTACATTATATTATAATTGGTTACTGTGTATTATAGTTGGTTACAGTACATTATAGTTGGTTACATTATATTATATTTGGTTACCATATATTATAGTTGATTACTGTATATTATAGTTGGTTCTGTATATTATAGTTGGTTACTGTATTTTATAGTTGGTTACACTATATTATAGTTGGTTACAGTAATTTATAGTTGGTTACAGTATATTATAGTTGGTTACTGTATATTATAGTTGGTTACTGTATATTATAGATGGTTACAGTATATTATAGTTGGTTACAGTATATTATAGTTGGTTACAGTATATTATATTTGGTTACTGTATTTTATAGTTGGTTACAGTATATTATAGTTGGTTACTGTATATTCTAGTTGGTTACAGTATATTATAGTTTGTTACAGTATATTATAGTTGATTACAGTATATGATAGTTGGTTACTCTATATTATAGTTGGTTACAGTATATTATAGTTGGTTACACTATATTATAGTTGGTTACAGTATATTATAGTTGGTTACACTATATTATAGTTGGTTACACTATATTATAGTTGGTTACACTATATTATAGTTGGTTACAGTATGGGAGAAGAGAGCAGTGGATGGGAAAAGAGGTTGATAAAGAAAGAGTAAAGAAAGAGTGCAGAAGGGAGACAGAGTGTTGTGGGGAGACAGAGAAGGGGGACAGAGCAGAAAGTGCGGGTCGGGGACAGAGTGTTGTGTGGAGACAGAGCAGGGGGACAGAGCAGAGAGTGTGGCTGGGAGACAGAGTGTTGTGGGGAGACAGAGAAGGGGGACAGAGCAGAAAGTGCGGGTCGGGGACAGAGTGTTGTGTGGAGACAGAGCAGGGGGACAGAGCAGAGAGTGTGGCTGGGAGACAGAGTGTTGTGGTGAGACAGAGAAGGGGGACAGAGCAGAAAGTGCGGGTGGGGGACAGAGTGTTGTGTGGAGACAGAGCAGGGGGACAGAGCAGAGAGTGCGGCTGGGAGACAGAGTGTTGTGGGGAGACAGAGAAGGGGGACAGAGCAGAGAGTGCGGGTGGGAGACAGAGTGTTGTGGGGAGACAGAGAAGGGGGACAGAGAAGAAAGTGCGGGTGGGAGACAGAGTGTTGTGGGGAGACAGAGAAGGGGGACAGAGCAGAGAGTGCGGGTGGAGGAGATAGTGTTGTGGAGAGACAGAAAAGGGGGGCAGAGCAGAGAGTGCGGGTGGGGGAGATAGTGTTTTGGGGAGACAGAGAAGGGGGACAGAGCAGAGAGAGCAGAAGGGAGACAGAGTGTTGTGGGGAGAAAGAACAGGGGGACAGAGCAGAGAGTGCGTGTAGGGGACAGTGTTGTGGGGAGACAGAGAAGGGGGACAGAGCAGAAAGTGCGGGTGGGGGACAGAGTGTTGTGGGGAGACAGAGAAGGGGGACAGAGCAGAGAGTGCGGGTTGGGGACAGAGTGTTGTGGGGAGAAAGAACAGGGGGACAGAGCAGAGAGTGCGGGTGGGGGACATAGTGTTGTGGGGAGACAGAGCAGGGGGACAGAGCAGAGAGTGCGGGTGGGGAACAGAGTGTTGTGGGGAGTCAGAGCAGGGGGACAGAGCAGAGAGAGCGGGTGGGAGACAGAGTGTTGTGGGGAGACAGAGCAGGGGGACAGAGCAGAGAGTGCGGGTGGGGGACAGAGTGTTGTGGGGAGACAGAGCAGCGGGACAGAGCAGAGAGAGCGGGTGGGAGACAGAACGGAGTGAGTAAGATAGGGCGAGGAAATGCAGGGTGAGGTGTGAGTGTGTGAACAGTGTGATTAAGACCCCGGTCGTCAGAGGTGACGAGGGGAGCAGGCCCAGGAATCCCTGCCTCAGGGCTATACTCCTGGCTACCTGCAGAGAGTTACAGAAAGACCCTCTCCACACCATCAGGCTGGAATCCTCTAACCCGCCAGCCCCGACCGCCCCCCCAATGGTCCCCAGCCGCCTTGCCGCCCCAGCCTTCATTATTTTCTGGGGCTCCTGCTGGGGAGAGGAGGGGGCACACAGGTCTTAGCCAACCCTTCATCCTGAGCCCCTGGGTGGGGCTGGAATTTACACCCCTGGCCTGACGGAGAGGGGAGGGAGAACCACACTTCTTGGTTCTTTTCTCACACATCCCCCTCATTGTTATTGGGCGAGAATGGAGACGTGGAGACGGGGAGCAGGGGTCCACCCAGACTCTATGGAACACACAGAGAGTTTGATGAAACTGGTTTCCCATGTCTCTGGGATTTATTCCATGGGCTTTAGGAGTCTCCACTCAGGGGTCCAACTGACTGGAGAGACGGAGCACAGCACGCTGATGGGAAACTCATTTCTCATTTCCCATCTCTTTCTCTCTAAATTCAATTTCAATGTAAGGGCTTTATTGGCATGGGAAACATATGTTTACATTGCCAAAGCAAGTGAAGTAGATAATAAAGAAAAGTGAAAAAAACAATAGAAGAAAGAAATACAGTAAACATTACACTCACAAAAGTTCCAAAAGAAGAAAGACATTTAAAATGTCATATTATGTACAAATAGTTAAAGTACAAAAGGGAAAATAAATAAATATGGGTGTCACGACTGCCGCCGAAGTTGGTCCCTCTCCTTGTTCGGGCGGCGTTCGGCGGTCGACGTCACCGGCTTTCTAGTCACCACCGATCCATGTTTCATTTTCGTTTTGTTTTGTCTTCATTATACACACCTGGTTTCCATTCCATAATTAATGTTCCTTATTTAACCCTCTGGCTTCCCTTTCTGTTTTGTGCGTGATTGTCATTGTCATGTGAGGTCGTTCTTTGTGCTCTGGATTTAGTGTTTTTTCCTTGTTGGAACATTGCCTATATTATTGAGTAAATTCTGATTATTACTCATACCTGTGTCCTGCGCCTGACTCCGCCTCATTTACAATGGTGTTTGTTCTTCACTGGTTGCCCTTTTCTTGTGGCAACAGGTCACACATCTTGCTTCTGTGATGGCACACTGTGGTATTTCACCCAATAGATATGGGAGTTTATCAAATTGGGTTTATTTTTCGAATTCTTTGTGCATCTGTGTAATCTGATGGAAATAATATGGTCATACATTTGTCAGGAGGTCAGGAAGTGCAGCTCAGTTTCCACCTCATTTTGTGGGCAGTGAGCACATAGCCTTCTAGTGCTCTGTTTTTTGTTCATTCTTTCCAATGTGTCAAGTAATTATCTTTTGTTTTGTCATTATTTGGTTGGGTCTAATTGTGTTGCTGTCCAGCTTGCATAGGGGGCTATTGTCCAGGTTCAGCTCTCTGTAGGTGATGACTTTGTTATGGAAGGTTTGGGAATCGCTTCCTTTAAGGTGGTTGTAAAATTTAACGGCTCTTTTTTAGATTTTGATAATTAGCGGGTATCAGCCTAATTCTGCTCTGCATCCATTATTTGGTGTTTTACATTGTACAAAGATGATATTTTTGCAGAATTCTACATGCAGTCTCAATTTGGGGTTTGTCCCATTTAGTAAATTCTTGGTTGGCCTCACAACCATAAAGAGCAATACGTTCTTTAAGTGATTAAAGTATTTTTTGCCAGATCCTAATTGGTACGTCAAATTTTATGTTCCTTTTGATGGCATAGAAGACCCTTCTTGCCTTGTCTCTCAGATCGTTCACATCTTTGAGGAAGTTACTTGTGGTGCTGATGTTTAGGCCGAGGTATGTATAGCTTTTTGTGTGCTCTAGGGCAACGGTGTCTAGATGGAATTTGTATATGTGTCCTGGCAACTGGACCTTTTTTGGAACACCATTATTTATGTCTTACTGATATTTCCTGTCAGGGCCCAGGTCTGTGAATCTGTGTAGAAGATCTAGTTGCTGCTGTAAGCCCTCCTGGGTTGGCACTAGATCATCAGCAAAAGGAAGACATTTGACTATAGCAGACCCTCATGTCAAATTGAGTCAAAAGCTTTTTTGAAAATCAACAAAGCATGAACAGACTTTGCCTTTGTTTTGGTTTGTGTCTTTGTCAATTAGAGTGTGCAAGATAAATATGTGGTCTGTCGTACGGTAATTTGGTAAAAAGACAATTTGATATTTGCTCAGTACATTGTTTTCACTGAGGAAATGTACGAGTCTGCTGTTAATGATAATGCAGAGGATTTTCCCAAGGTTGCTGTTGACGCATACCCATCAAATTTGTCTCCACTTTTGTGGACTGGGGTGATCAGTCCTTGGTTCCAAATATTGGGAAAGATGCCAGAGCTAAGGATGATGTTAAAGAGTTTAAGTATAGCCAATTGGAATTTGTTGTCTCTATATTTTATCATTTCATGTAGGATACCATCAACACCACAGGCCTTTTTGAGTTGGAGGGTTTGTATTTTGTCCTGTAGTTAATTCAATGTAATTTGAGAGTCCAGAGAGTTCTGGTAGTTTTTAATAGTTGATTCTAAGATTTGTATTTGATCATCTATATGTTTTTGCTCTTTGTTCTTTGTTATAGGTCCAAAAAGATTGGAGAAGTGGTTTATCCATACATCTCAGTTTTGGATAGATAACTCTTCGTGTTTATGTTTGTTTAGGGTTATCCAATTTTCCCAGAAGTGGTTAGAGTCTATGGATTATTGAATAGTAGTTTTTATTTAAGGTTTCCACACTACTTTCCTTCCATCTATAGCGTTTCTTATTATTATTCAGTTCCTTTGGCTTTGATGCCTCATGATTGAGTATTGCTCTGTTCAAGTAGACTGTGATCTGTGATCTGATAGGGGTGGAAGTGGGCTGACTGTGAATGCTCTGAGAGGCCCTGGGTTGAGGTCAGCGATAAAGTATTCGACAGGACTACTGCCAAGAGACGAGCTATAGGTGTACCTACCATAGGAGTCCCCTCTGAGCCTACCATTTATTATGGATGCGTGCGACAGAGCTGCAGGAGTTGTGACCCGTTTTTGTTGGTTATGTTGTCGTAGTTGTGCCCAGAGGGGGCATATGGGGGAGGGAATGCTGTCACCTCCAGGCAGGTGTTTGTCCCCCTGTGTTCTGAGTGTGTCATGTTCTTGTCCAGTTCTGACATTTAGGTCGCCACAGACTAGTACATGTCCCTGGGCCTGGAAATGAATGATTTCCCCCTCCAGGATGGAGAAGCTGTCGTCAGTAAAAAAGTATGGGGATTCTATTGGGGGGATATAGGTAGCACACAGGAGGATATTTTTCTCTGTTGAGATAATTTCCTTTTGAATTTCTAGCCAAATGTAAAATGTTCCTGTTTTGATTAATTTAATAGAGTGAGTTAGGTCTACTCTATACCAAAATAGTATACCCCCTAAGTCCCTTCCCAGTTTCATACCTGGTAGTTTGGTGGATGGGACTACCAGCTCTCTGTAACCTAGAGGGCAACCAGTAGGTCCATCTCCTCTATACCATGTTTCCTGTAGGATGACAATTTCTGTATTCGGTGATGTCCAGGTTCCTGCTCTTTAGGCCAAAGTCAGATGACCTCAGACCTTGTATATTCCAGGATTTGATGGTGATGGTGAAGGCTTTGTGTTCCATCAAGTGTCCAATGTTGTTAGTTGTGTGGTTTGGTATCTATCTATCTATCTATCTATCTATCTATCTATCTATCTATCTATCTATCTATCTATCTATCTATCTATCTATCTATCTATCTATCTATCTATCGGCACTCTTAGCATTTGTTCCTGTGCAGATTTTCAGTGTGTGTATACGTGCCTGTGTGTGCACGTCTTTACATAAGGAGTGCCTTCACAGGTTGATTCCCGCTCAGCCTGTTGTGGCTGATGTAGAAGCATTGTGACAGTGTGCAGCCATGTATTGAAAACACACTACTTACTGTGTGTATGAGGCTTGTTGCTTCCACATCCCCAGAGTATTCCTTTGAATTGCAGAGAGAGTCTCAGTCCCAAATTGCACCATATTCCCTATATGGTGCACTACATTTGACCAGAGAATAGGGTGCCATTTGGGATTAACCCAGAGGGAGTATGTCGGGACATTACATGGACAAAAGTCAAACTTTCCATAGGTGCGCTCTAACTCAATTTGCTGTAGGTAACAAGAGCATTAGTTGCAGCTCGAATTCCCTTCTCCTCAACCCCACAGCGTGTGTGTGTGTGTGTGTGTGTGTGTGTGTGTGTGTGTGTGTGTGTGTGTGTGTGTGTGTGTGTGTGTGTGTGTGTGTGTGTGTGTGTGTGTGTGTGTGTGTGTGTGTGTGTGTACACTTGTTTTCCTACATTATTAGGACCCCAATATCCTAAAATTTCTACTTGGGGCAGCAGGGTAGCCTAGTGGTTAGAGTGTTCAAATCCCTGAGCTGATAAGGTACAAATCTATTAACCCACTGTTCCTAGGCCATTATTGAAAATAAGAATTTGTTCTTAACTGACTTGCCTATTTAAATAAAGGTTAAAAAAAAAAATCCTGAAAACAATAACTTTTTTGAGGACTTTTTTCAGGTCCTGAGTTTTTTCAAATGTTATTTTAAGCTTAAGGGTTTGGTTTAGGGTTCTGGGGTTAGGGTAAGGTTTAGGGTTTTGGGCGTTAGGGTTTTTGGGACTGCACCACCAGAGAAGGCCCCACAAAAAAAGCACTTCCCCTCTAATTGAGGGCGCTATCATTTGCTCTCTGGTAAAAACAAACAGAGCAGAGAGAGAGAGAGAGAGGTGCACTCCCTCCCTACCCCTCTCCCACTCTCCCTCCCTCCACCTGAAGTAGGTCTGTGTGTGCGTGCTGCCCTGCTAACCAGGGATAAAACACAGTAAATGGTTCTGACTGTAAAAGCTGTGCCTGGCTTCCTGTTCTCACGAGAAGGGCAGGAGGCTGTAACTGAGACCTGCACTGTAGGCTATGTGTCTCTGATAGAAGACTGACTGCAGCCCTAGTGTTTAGAACAGTTAGGGTTCAAGTTAGAGTAGTGGACCAACTATTAGCATACTGTACCTATCCTTTTCAGATGGCATGGAATCGGGATCAGAAAAGGGTTTACAACTTGTCTTGGGAGGTATATATCAACCGACACCTGGGTTTAATTCTGTTTACCTGAGAGCGGCCATCCAGGTCTATTTAATGCTTTATAAACGTGACTCATTGCACCATGTTTATATCAATATGAAGTACAGGGGCCCTTCACCCTGCAACTGAAACCCAAAGAGGGCCGTTAGAGTAGGGCCCATTAGCCTAATGGCTGCGTAACATTACACTCAGGATCTATTACTGTTATGGCTGAGAGCTTTGAATTGCCCTTTTTACAGCTCCTTCGGATCCACAACACCTAGGAATAGAGAGGAGAAGGAGGAGGAGGAGGAGAGAGAAACAATACAAACTGAGGCTAAGGCAACCCAGCGACTGACTGACGGGACCAGGCTATACTCCTAGCTGTGGTGAGGAGAGTGAGGCTGCTTGGCTGACCCATAACACTTTGATACAGAGGTCAGAGAGTATTTAAGTGGCTATCCTGATCTGGCCATCATCTGCCCTGACCCCGTCTTGTGAAGTTCACCTTTAACCGTTGACCTGTCCAGCTGGTAAATTATTAAAAGTACGTGTCCAAATGGCACCCTATTACCTATAGAGTCCTGTGGGCCCTGGTCAAAAGTAGTGCACTATAACGGGAATAGGATGTCATCTCAGATGCACCCTAAGAGAACAGGATAGTTCAGACAATCAAGTCCAATGCCAGACTCTGTAAGGTCATCATCATCATATAACTGAGGAATCCCACCCTTGTGTTTGGGTTGGGTCACTAGCATTCCTTTTTTTTTTATCTTGCAGGGCAGATATAGGTCAGTCTGGATGAGATAAGGGCATCTGGTTGGCACTGAGGGCATGTGGTTGGTGTGACTAAGATAATACTCAGGAAGAGGATGTTTCAATGGAGAAGACCATTTGAAATGTGATCATAGTTACGTAATCACTCACTCTCCAGAATGTTAGTCATTTGTTTTTGTTATTACACAGTAGCTACCAATCTGATTTGTGTTTCTGTCTGACGGGTTTGACCTCTCACAAATTCAGCCCTGAAGCTCCCTGCTCGCCCTAAACGACTCTGTGAAAGACGATCTGCTTATGAGTCCTTTACTTTCCCGCAAGAGAGAAAGATCATTGTTTATGAGCGATGACCAGTGAGAGTAATCTTAAGCAATACAATAAAAGTTCAGCTTAAACATCATTTTGTGTTTGAACAAGAACAGACCTGAATAGAAACATACGTCTCCAAACTATTGTGACTGTTGGGACGTGGCCAACTGAAGACATTTCTAGTTGGGCCCCTTAGTCCTATCTCGACCGTTCACTCTGTTGGGGGACAATAAAGATTGACCAGTTTTGAGGTGAATTCCAGGCCTTTCTTGTGATAGGCGATATGTTAATGCTTGGTTTTAGCTTGTTTGTTGTTTCACTCCTTTTTACCGAGACATCCACACTTAGTTAGGCTGTCCTGAAATTAGGCTGTCCTGAAATGTTAAGCTTAGTTAGGCTGTCCTGAAATGAACACCGTACACAGGTAATACTGGAGAAAGAGTTAGCCTACTGTATTGTACAACATCTACTCACTGGAGGAAGTCTCCAGGCACGCAAATAATTCATGCCAACCAACACAGGACTATAAACCTTAACCCACCACCCACAGTATACCTACACACTGAGTATACCAAACATTAGGAACACCTTCCTAATAATGAGTTGCCATCAGAACAGCCTCAATTTGTCGAGGTATGGACTCTACAAGGTGTCAAAAGCATTCCACAGGGATGCTGGCCCATGTTGGCTCCAATGCTTCCCACAGTTTGTGTGGTGGACCATTCTTGATACACACAGGAAACTGTTGGGTGTGAAAAACCCTGCAGCGTTGCAGTTCTTGACACAAACCAATGTGCCTCCTACTACCATACCCCGTTCAATATTGAAGTGGATTTAAGTGACATCAACAAGGCCTTGTCAGTCTATGTCATGGAAAGAGCAGGTGTTCTTAATGTTTTGTAGTCTGTCTGAGCATCTATGTATGTAAAATGTCACTATATAAAAAATAAAGTATTCATTAATTTATCACTGGGTGGGTAGACCGAGGGGGTGCATCTCCCTCTGAACCCAGCCTGGGCCTCTCTCCTCCTGGCTTGGGTCGGGTCAGCACCCCATTGTCTGGCCTGGTCCTGGAGGCAGATGGAGGTACAAACACTTGATACTCCACTATGGGAAGTCAATAGTGGCTACTTGAACTCAAAATGATTATCTCTCTCTCTCTCTTTCTCTCTCTCTCTCTCTTGCTCTCTCTCATTTCAACACTGTAGTAGGTTACAACACTGTAGTAGGTTACTGAAGTAGGTTACATTTTTTACTAAAGCTTAAGATTTGGGACCTGAATTCAACACAAATGCAATTCTTTATACAGTAAGCCTAATTGCCTCTTGGTTGGTTAGAGAGAGGAGGGAGCGAGAGAGAGTGAGAGAGCAAGAGAGAGAGGTGGAGAAAGTGAGCCCCAGACAGTGTTCTTGGATAGAGTAAATAAACTCAGCATGTTTCCTGACAGAAAGGATGAGTGTACGTGGGAGATACAGAGCAGAATAACATTTAGGCATATTATGATGCATTTTTTCCCATTGCTATGATCAGGAATGTGACTCATTGTCAAAATAAAAAGTTTGATGTACTGTTCTGATGACGCAATCAAATTCATTTCACATCCTCACATTCTTAGAACATACCATTTTTGGTCTGTTCTGTTATTCAAAAGGATCCTAAATTAGGTAGGAATGATATAAGGAGGACACTTTTCTACGCTGTTGCTACTCTCTGTTATTATCTATGCATAGTCACTTTAATAACTCTACCTACATGTACATATTACCTCAATTACCTCGACACTGGTACCCCCACACATTGACTCTGTACTAGTACCCCCTGTATATAGCCCAGCTATTGTTATTTAGTGCTGCTCTTTAATTATTTGTCGGCGCATGTGACAAATAAAATTTGATTAGATTGTTTTAAACAAACGCTAATGTTGTGTCAGGTGGGAAATAGTGCTGCTCTCTGACTGAGAAGTCCTCCAAAACTAGACACATTTTAAAAAGTTATTCCTTTTTGGCAAAAACATTTTGTGGGGGGGGGGGTTTGTGACTATCTTAATCTTATTATCCAAATATTCATTGTAATCCGTTATTGACTTGGATTGTGTGACTTGTTATTTTGGCTAATTATTTATTTGTTCACTTTCGTTTGACCATACAGTCAGTGTAAGGTTTTGTCATTATGTAAGGAAGGTGTGATGTTTTGACCACCAGATACAGTATGTGTCGAGGAGTGATAAAATGTCATTAAATTGGGACTGTGGACCCTAACCCCAAATGCCTCTGTGTTCTCTCTTTTACATCATTTGTGTGTTATTGTTCTTTACTGTATCCAGAAAGATCACCATTGGCCTTACAATGTTGTGCTCTGTACCTGTGTATGTGTCATTTTCTACCCTTCAAGCTCTAGGTAGAAAGATAGACTATGAAATATCAATTATTTTGGCGGGTGTTTGAGTGCTACTCAAACTATAGATAAACCTACTGCATTGACCTAATTCCCACTGAAGACCTGCTGAATCCAGATACCAGTATAATCACTAAGTATGCTTCTCACTGAGTAAATCATATAGACTAAACCAGTCCACAAGATACAGAGAGAGAGCGAGAGAGTAAGAGAGGGGCATGGAAAGAGAGGAGAAGATTGAAAGATAAAAATAGAAGGAGAGGGGAAAGATGAGGAAAAAAGAGGGACCACTTATCTCCCCTCCAACCTCCTGTTGGGCCACTTCACTAAAGCTGCCCTCCTGTTGGGCTATTTCCAGTTGGCAGAAGTCAAGAGGACGCTGAGTGAGAAGGAGATGTATAGTTTCCTTTTCTCCCAGCCAGCCAGCTCGCCTGCTAGGCAGACCTCATGAAACCTCTACCCTATCTGCTTCTCTCTCGCACTCTCTCTCTCCCTTCCTCCACCCCTTTCTCCCTCTCTCCATTCCTCCCTCCCTCACAGGCCTTCAGATGGATAAAATGACACCTCACAGGGGATCTTTAGTAATCTCTTGACCTGCCACCCCTGACTTGCCCTGCCGCCTCACCTGCTGGCTTCATCCATCCTTCCGTTGGCTCTGCTCTGCATGTATGTTGGGGAGGGGAGGTTTTCCTCCCAAATGGCACCCTATTTCATAGAGAATAGGGTGCCATTTGGGATGCAGCCCATTTGTGTTGGGGAGGGGAGGTGGTTGCTCTGCATGTGGTTTGGGGAGAGACGTGCAATGTGAATGTGTGTTGGGCAGGGCTCTAAATTAAACAATTTGATTGGTAGCACTGGTGTTCCCAACTTATAAAAGTTAGGTGCACAACATAAAATTGGACATTCTGCCAAATTCTCTGAAATGACATTGGAATGGTAGAGAAATTTGCATTCAATTATCTGGCAAAAGCTCTGGTGGCCATTCCTGCATTCAGAATGCCAATTGCACATTCCCTTAAGACTGTGGCATTGTGTTATTTGACAAAACTGCACATTTTAGAGTGGCCTTTTATTGTCCCCATCACAAGGTGCACCTGTGTAATGATCATGCTGTTTAATCAGCTTCTTGATATGCCACAAACGTCAGGTGGATGGATTATCTTGGCAAAGGAGAAATGCTCTCTAACAGGGATGTAATCAAATTTGTACACAAAATTTGAGAGAAAAAAGCTTTTTGTGCATATGGGAAATATCTGGGATCTTTTATTTCAGCTAATGAAACGTGGGACCAACACTTCACATGTTGCGTTTATATTTTGTTCAGTATACAAAGCCATTTATGGAATATGATTGTTGATTTTTATTTGGATCCCCATTAGCTGTTAAAGAAGCAGCAGTTATTCTTCCTGTGGTACGCACAAAACAGAAAACATGACAAAAAACACTAATGGACAAGAACAGCATCACAAATTTAAACTAAGAATATTAGGTTTCTACGCTGTGTAAAAGCACTATTTTCCTATTGAAATGCATTACGTTGAAAATTGTACACAGCCTCTTTAAGAACATCTTGTGAGCGATGACATGCAAGAGATCAGTCATTGATCGTGTTCCCCTGCTCAGATGTTGCATGAATCAACCAATGGTTGCATGCCACGTCATCGACTGTGCCGCTGGGTTGAAACAATGACGCAAAACTGGAGCATCGTGTTAGAGCCGGTTTTCTTAAACTTCTTGATGCACCCATCCCATTACCGGGATCATTTTCGTCAACATCTGCTGAATTGCAGAGCGCCAAATTCAAATTAAATTACTACAAATATTTAATTTTCATGAAATCACAAGTGCAATATAACAAAACACAGCTTAGCTTGTTGTTAATCCACCTGGCATGTCAGATTTTCAAAAAGATTTTCGGCGAAAGCATACCAAGCGTTTATGTAAGGACATCTCTCTCAGCAGACAAAGCATTACAAACAGCTAGTAGCCAAGTAGATTGGTAACGAAAGTCAGAAAAGCAATAAAATGAATCGCTTACCTTTGATGATCTTCGGATGTTTGCACTCCCAGTTACACAATAAATGTTCCTTTTGTTCCATAAAGATTATTTTTATATCCAAAATACCTCCATTTGGTTGGCGCGTTATGTTCAGAAATCCACAGGCTCGAGCGGTCACGACCATGCAGAAAAATTCCAAATAGTATCCGTAAATTTCGTAGAAACATGTCAAATGTTTTTTATAATCAATCCTCAGGTTGTTTTGACAATATATAATTGATAATATTTCAACCGGACTGTACCTTCAATAGGAGAGAGAGAGAAATGTCTGCTCCAAGCTGTTGCGCATGCAAAACGCTGCTGGCACCCAGGCATACAATGACACGATGTGATCTTTCTCGCTCATTTTTCAAAATAAAAGCCTGAAACTATGTCTAAAACTGTTCACACCATGGGGAAGCCATAGGAAAATGAATCTGGTTGATATCCCTTTAAATGGAGCGAAGGCAGGCAATGGAACAGAGAGCTTTCAGGCAAAACAGCACTTCCGGGTTGGATTTTCCTCAGGTTTTTGCCTGCAATATCAGTTCTGTTATACTCACAGACAATATTTTGACAGCTTTGGAAACTTTAGAGTGTTTTCTATCATTATCTGACAAGTATATGCATATTCTAGATTCTGGGCCTGAGAAATAGGCAGTTTCATTTGGGTACGTTTTTCATCCAAACATCAAAATACTGCCCCCTACACTCAAGAGGTTAAAACAACACGAACAGGAGATTACATGAACTTGTGTGCTAAAATAAACTTGATTGCAACGAAAAATCCACAAGAATAAACCAGGGATTTAGCTTATAACTCAATCACGATTTACTGGATTTAGTAACACATTTAAAAATATTTTACCCCTGATCTTGATTTTAAAAAATAACTACACCTGACACATGTATTTTAAAGACAGTTGTATTTAATGGGTTGCATACACTGGAAACAAATACAATAATAACAGTGGGGTACAACATTAGTTTTCCATTCATCCATTCATACAACGTGTCGGTAAATTGCCACAGAAGATTTGCCATGGTAAAATAATAAATACTTTATTTCAGTTGTATGGAATGATTGTCATATAGATAAATCACCCTTAGTCTGCTCCAAAAGTGTGTCTAAATTGTTCCGATGATATGGTGAGCATATCTTGAAAGACTTTGGTAGCAAGCAGGACTAAGGTAACACTCAGCTTTTAGGGAGCGGTAATGAGGTGACCAAAAAATGGTTGCAATTGAGATCAGTTGTGCAGGTGAATTTAACGCGTATTAATGGTTTAACGAGAGATCAGGTGGCGATAATCGGTGGCCGTCGATGGTTGCAATAAACCCACCAGGTTTTTAGCTAGGTAATGAGGTACCATGGCTGAACAAGGTGTAAACAAATGACCCACGAGTAGTTTTTTAGAACAGTTTATGAATGTCCGACATAGTAAGAAAGAAAACGCTGCGCCGGTAATATGGGTCATGTCTTCTGAACTGTTGAGGCTAGAAACAAGACGTTTTTTGTAGTAATGGTACAACTATGATGCTAGCGAGTATGTGCTAGATTTTTTTCCTCTAGGGCACTTGGAAACAAGGGTACAGCGAAGCCTAATCAGAACTAGCGCTGACTTTGCTGATAACTTCTGTATTGAGGGAAAATGTACTCACTACGACTGTGATATGTGGTTGTCTCACCTAGCTATCTTAAGATGAATGCACTAACTGTAAGTCACTTTGGATATGCTAAATGACAAAAATGTTAATTATTTTTTTCTAGGTGTACTGGTGCTCCTAATTAAAATATCAGAGCCCTGGTGTTGGGGAGGGAATGGGGTTGCTGTGTATTGGGTAGGGAAGGAGGTTGGTGTGTGTTGGAGAGGGGAGGAGGTTGGTGTTTTTTGGGTAGGGGAGGAGGTTGGGTAGGGAAGGATGTTGATGTGTGTTGGTTAGGGGAGAAGGTTAGGTGGGGAAAGAGGTTGATATGTGTTGGGGAGGGGAAGGGGTTGCTGTGCATGTTTGTTAAGGTGGTTGAGGAGGTGTTTGCTTTGTTGTGGTTGTTGTGCTCACATGTGTCTGGATGCTTACTGACCCCCACAGAGGTCATTGAGCACTTGGACATCTCAGCCTTACTCCCTCTCAACCCAACCTTCCTCAACCTTCCTTCATGTAGGAAATTGCAAAAACCAAGCTGTTGTTGAGTAGCATCTGTTTAGATTCATCCTTACCAATGGGATAGAGAGAGAGACGGAGCAGTTTAGAGGGAGGGAGAGAAGGGGGAGTGAGCAGAGCGAGAGTGTTGGAGGCCCTGCCATGTTTTGATTTACGACCTGAGTGTAAATTATATCCCCCCAGCTGACTTTTACACTTTGTCACCAGTGATAAATGAGCAGGTCACTCTAAATGAGCTACAATTCCCCTTGTCTCCCTCATTACCCATAACCCCCCTGCCCTGCAAGCTTCGGCTTGCCGTGACAGGCCCTCACCCCGACTTCTCTCCAACACGTCCCTAAGGTCAAAAGTCATATCAGCCGAGTGAAGGTGGTGGTCGTGTGTGCGTGGTGATGTGTATGTCTGTGTGACTAACATTGTTAATAAAAATACTTAATGATGTTATTTGGAAGGGACTGTCCAGGCTCAGCGGAGAGAGGAGAGGAGAGCTCCGCATGGCAGCTGTTGACAGGAAGCTGATAGGATCTGAGGCATTGACAGATGGGATTGATGATTCTCAGTGTAATGGGTCCGCACTCTAAAATATGTTTGTACGCGATCCCTGATGCAGATTTTTGGATGTTATCCACGATGCAGATTTTTGGATGTTATCCCTGATGCAGATTTTTGGATGTTATCCCTGATGCAGATTTTTGGATGTTATCCCTGATGCAGATTTGTGGATTCTATCCCTGATGCAGATTTTTGGATGTTATCCTTGATGCAGATTTTTGGATGTTATCCCTGATGCAGATTTTTGGATGTTATCCCTGAGGCAGATTTTTGGATTCTATCCCTGATGCAGATTTTTGGATGTTATCCCTGATGCAGATTTTTGGATGTTATCCCTGATTTTTGGATTCTATCCCTGATGCAGATTTTTGGATGTTATCCCTGATGCAGATTTTTGGATGTTATCCCTGATGCAGATTTTTGGATGTTATCCCTGATGCAGATTTGTGGATTCTATCCCTGATGCAGATTTTTGGATGTTATCCTTGATGCAGATTTTTGGATGTTATCCCTGATGCAGATTTTTGGATGTTATCCCTGAGGCAGATTTTTGGATTCTATCCCTGATGCAGATTTTTGGATGTTATCCCTGATGCAGATTTTTGGATGTTATCCCTGATTTTTGGATTCTATCCCTGATGCAGATTTTTGGATGTTATCCCTGATGCAGATTTTTGGATGTTATCCCTGATGCAGATTGTTGGATGTTATCCCTGATGCAGATTTTTGGATTCTATCCCTGATGCAGATTTTTGGATGTTATCCCTGATGCAGATTTTTGGATTCTATCCTTGATGCAGATTTTTGGATGTTATCCCTGATGCAGATTTTTGGCCGCTATCCCTGATGCAGATTTTTGGCCGCTATCCCTGATGCAGATTTTTGGATGTTATCCCTGATGCAGATTTTTGGATGTTATCCCTGATGCAGATTTTTGGATGTTATCCCTGATGCAGATTTTTGGATGTTATCCCTGATGCAGATTTTTGGATGCTATCCCTAATGCAGATTTTTGGATGTTATCCCTGATGCAGATTTTTGGATGTTATCCCTGATGCAGATTTTTGGATGTTATCCCTGATGCAGTGAAAATAATAGAAAAAAATGTAAAAAATTAAGTGAGCTTTATGACCCATTACACCTTTTGTTTGTCTAGTTTTTGTGCTGCCCATGTAATGGTACGATGTGCAGGGCAGGACCTGTTTACCAGGCTGTTTACTATCTGAGGCTGCATGCAGGCTGCATGCTTCCAGAATTCCCAGGACTAGCTAGGCGTGATTCCATGGTTCTAGGTAAGTAGATAGGTCTCTGACCTGACCTGGTCCAATAGTTACAGGACACAAACCTACACATATGGTGAGCAGCTATGAGGGTGGAGAAGGAGGGAGGGGGGAGAAGGAGGGAGGGGGAGGGAGAGAAAGGCGTCTCAGAAAGTTGTCTCAAATAAAACTGTGAAGGACCTCGGCGTTACTCTGGACCCTGATCTCTCTTTTGACGAACATATCAAGACTGTCTCAAGGACAGCTTTTTTCCATCTACGTAACACTGCAAAAACAGAAACTTTCTGTCCAAAAATGATGCAGAAAAATGTATCCATGCTTTTGTTACTTCTAGGTTAGACTACTTCAATGCTCTACTTTCCGGCTACCCGGATAAAGCACTAAATAAACTTCAGTTAGTGTTAAATACGACTAGAACCAAAAAAAAAAAAAATCATATTACTCCAGTGCTAGCCTCCCTACACTGGCTTCCTGTCAAGGCAAGGGCTGATTTCAAGGTTTTACTGCTAACCTACAAAGCATTACATGGGCTTGCTCCTACCTACCTCTCTGATTTGGTCCTGCAGTACATACCTACACATACACAAGACGCAGGCCTCCTAATTGTCCCTAGAATTTCTAAGCAAACAGCTGGAGGCAGGGCTTTCTCCTATAGAGCTCAATTTTTATGGAATGGTCTGCCTACCCATGTGAGAGACACAAACTCGGTCTCAACCTTTAAGTCTTTACTGAAGACTCATCTCTTCAGGGGGTCATATGATTGAGTGTAGTCTGGCCCAGGAGTGTGAAGGTGAACGGAAAGGCTCTGGAGCAACGAACCGCCCTTGCTGTCTCTGCCTGGCCGGTTCCCCTCTTTCCACTGGGATTCTCTGCCTCTAACCCTATTACAGGGGCTGAGTCACTGGCTTACTGGTGCTCTTTCATGCCGTCCCTAGGAGGGGTGCGTCACTTGAGTGGGTTGAGTCACTGATGTGATCTTCCTGTCTGGGTTGGCGCCCCCCCTTGGGTTAGGCCGTGGAGGAGATCTTTGTGGGCTATACTCGGCCTTGTCTCAGGATGGTAAGTTGGTGGTTGAAGTTATCCCTCTAGTGGTGTGGGGGCTGTGCTTTGGCAAAGTGGGTGGGGATATATCCTTCCTGTTTGGCCCTGTCCGGGGGTATCATCGGATGGGGCCACAGTGTCTCCTGACCCCTCCTGTCTCAGCCTCCAGTATTTATGCTGCAGTAGTTTATGTGTCGGGGGGCTAGGGTCAGTTTGTTATATCTGGAGTACTTCTCCTGTCTTATCCGGTGTCCTGTGTGAATTTAAGTATGCTCTCTCTAATTCTCTCTTTCTCTCTTTCTTTCTCTCTCTCGGAGGACCTGAGCCCTAGGACCATGCCTCAGGACTACCTGGCATGATGACTCCTTGTTGTCCCCAGTACACCTGGCCATGCTGCTGCTCCAGTTTCAACTGTTCTGCCTGCGGCTATTGAATCGTGCTGGGACGTGCTACCTGTCCCAGACCTATTATTTGACCATGCCAGTAATTTATGAACATTTGAACATCTTGGCCATGTTCTGTTATAATCTCCACCCGGCACAGCCAGAAGAAGACTGGCCACCCCTCATAGCCTGGTTCCTCTCTAGGTTTCTTCCTAGGTTTTGGCCTTTCTAGGGAGTTTTTCCTAGCCAACGTGCTTCAACACCTGCATTGCTTGCTGTTTGGGGTTTTAGGCTGGGTTTCTGTACAGCACTTTGAGATATCAGCTGATGTACGAAGGGCTATATAAATACATTTGACTTGATTTGAAAGGTGGGGGGGGGGGGGGTCGGGGTGAGAGAAAGGGGCGACAAGGGGGGGGGGGGGGGGAGAAAGAGAGAGAGAGAGAATGAGGATGGGTGCCTGAGACGTGCTGGTGAAAAAGTTCTCACACTGTTTTTTGTGTGAAAGTGTATTTACAGTAAAAACTGTCTGGAGCATGTGGCTGCGATTATCCCCGCCGTCCCCCGCGGTCACTGCTAAGGACCAAGCCCGTGTGTGGGCCAGCCGTGTGCGAGTGAGCCGTGTGTGAGCCGTGTGCAGCGGGACATGCCTGAGACATGTGGTTGGATGTATTGGGCCTGAGGTGCACTCCTCGCCTCCACTATATCCAGATAACTTATTGGTCAAATGGGCCGAGGGGAAACACACAGAGCTTCTCTGGCCAGACATAATCACATGGATTTATACGTTGGGTGAGCAGGCCGGGGAAAGGCTGTCATAGCAACAATTTTCCTTTTTTTTTTGGAGATCTATTTTGGTTGCCCTAGGCTGTCAGAAGACTTTGACATAATGGAAATGTTTTGAAGGTTTGTTGGTTTTCCGTCGGTCAGCTATACATCATCTGACACAGTGCCCCTTTTCTCTACTGACTACAGTGCCTGTATCCCAAATGGCACCTTTTTCCCTTAATGGTGCACAACTTTGGACTAGGGCCCATAGGGCTCTGGCCAAACGTAGTACAGAGAACTTAGTGTATTTTGGGACATCTAGTTGGATAAATAGTGATGATGGTTATTGCCATTTCAGCTTTGTTTTGTGTTGAACATTTCCGAAGCAGTCAACCAAACTTATCAATATCAAGTTGTCTGTGAAAAACTGGTTTGGACAAGTTTCTTGGAATAAGATACATGTTCCAATGTTTTAGCAGGTGTTCCCGCAGACAGTGTCATATTGTTTACTGTTCATGGCATGAAGTTCTCAGTCACTTTCAGAGCATATTCTTTCCACAAGAATCTCTGAAGGTCAATAAAAGTTAGTCAGTGTTATCGCTCCTATTTCTCCTTGGTCCCCTACTAGATGAGACCTCCGCCTCCTACTCTCTCCTCCCCGTCTCTCCTCTCCTCTCCCCGCCTCTCCTCTCCCCGCCTCTCCTCTCCTCTCCCCGCCTCTCCTCTCCTCCCCATCTCTCCTCGCCTCTCCCCGCCTCTCCTCTCCCCGCCTCTCCTCTCCTCTCCCCACCTCTCCTCCTCTCCTCTCCCCGCCTCTCCTCTCCCCGCCTCTCCTCTCCTCTCCCCGCCTCTCCTCTCCCCGCCTCTCCTCTCCTCTCCCCGCCTCTCCTCTCCCCGCCTCTCCTCTCCTCTCCCCGCCTCTCCTCCTCTCCTCTCCTCTCCTCTCCTCTCCTCTCCTCTCCTCTCCTCTCGCAGGAAGAGAAGAACAACAGACTTCGTGACCTTATCTGATAATTCCTATCTAACTCCCAGGGGATAGTAGTAGTGAAGGGGCTCAGTAGCTAGCTGATACATAGTTTGCAATCTAAATGGCACCATATTCCCTACATGGTGCTCAGCTGTTGACCAGGGACCATACGGTTCTGTTGAAACATACAGTAGTACACTATATACGGAATAGAGTGCCATTTGGGACACAGCCAGACTGTATAGTCCTGTAATTCAACAGCAGCAGGGGAAACTAGGCCTATAGTAATCTCCACTTCTCTCCCAAACCTACCAGCAACTGCAACTGTCTTGATGTACATCTGTCTCAGTGTTACCGTTTGTATATTATTTTATTTCACTATATTTACTGTTTGGCTAATTATTCCCATGTCTGAGTGAGGAGCGATGCAGCCTGTGTACACGTGGTGTAATTTCACTGATGTATCCCACTTCCTGGTTTACTGTTATTGGTAACCCACAGCGACACGCTGGCCTATTGGCGGCGGCCATGATGGATGTGTGTCTGATTGTGACATCTTAAACTTGTTACCTCTAACTGCATGTTTATTTGAATTCTCCCTGTCCTGATATCATATACGGGGAGAATTCTCTTGAACTGCAGCAACACAAGAGTAAATATTATGGAGAAATCCACTGAGACATGAAATGTAGTTTTAATTACAACATTGATACATTGAGGTCAGACCTGTGGAAGCATGTGGACGAAATATGACTCTATCGATACTCTCTTTTCTTTTGCTCCCCATATACTGCATATTTGACTGTGATATGGATTTGTCTCACTTTGCTATCTTAAGATGAAAGCAGTAACTGTAAGTTGCTCTGGATAAGCGCATCTGCTAAATGACTCAAATCTCAAATGTAAATGTTTTGCATACAGATCTCATATTAATGTACTAATAAACATTTATTGTCACAAATGTATCATTCGTACATTTCTTTATTTTTTAAAATTAGTTATTTGTTACATTTGACTGTGTAAAAACCTAGCAGTACCACTTATTTATCTGAGAGTGGGGGGCATATGTAGTGTTTTGCTAAATACACAAGATTATTTGTCTCTCTGAAATGAAACCAGCAAGTAGAGTTCAAACAAATAAGTGTCTGTCATTGAACAAGCCCATGCCATGATAAGATAGTGAAAAAACACATTAACCTCTTTCATAAGATCTTTAAACAATAAAAGCTCATTTACCAACATTTCTGAAAATGTATATACTTCATTTTGGAAATAAACCCTTCATTTGCTGTTGTAGTAGCCTACAGAGCCCCCAGCTCTCCAGTGAGTGTACAGGTAAGAGCAGCAAACCATCAGATATCACCACAGATATCAGCCGGCTGTCCATAGATAAGGTGTTTGGTTAAACGTCCCATGCAGGGCAGACAGCCGTCATGACCTATATATCTGTTTATCTCAACATCAGACCTAGCACCTTTAGCGTGAAGAGGAAACACAGGAACATTCATTGTGGCGTCAAGTTATTTTGGATTGATTTTTAGAAATTCACTTCTTTATTACTGACTTATTCTGCAGTTCAGCGTGTTCATATTTGTTTCAGCTTAACATGTTTGCAAGGGTAAATTATTAGTCAGCTATGTGCACAAATTGTACCCAAAAGATGTTTGAGGTTGTATTTCCAATATTATTAAGCCTCAAGGGAGTCTGAAAATTTGACACTTGTGTATTAATTTGTCATTTTCAAATCATAGAAAGTGAAAAGGCGGAAAAATCACACGAATAAGCAAGTAAAGTATTAACTCATTTCAGTAAAGTAGAATGTCCCCCCCCACACACACAGACTCTCTTCTTTTATTTGGTGAAGAGGCTTCTAGATAGTGAGGTCGTTCGGGTTTGAGAGTGTCTAGGTACTCTCCCTGTAGTTTACTGACCTACCTAGTGTTGGTCCTCAGGGAAAAACAACACACACACTTAGTGAAAACAAGTCCTCCCAGCATATTGAAATGAAGACAATATAAACTTGGAGGGGGGGACATGTCTGACATACCTGTTACTGGCCTTCCTGCTCCATAATTTAATAAGACATAAACCAAATGGATGAGTCGCAATAAAGCAGGTATTTACTTTTCCCACTACAAGCTCGTAATCCAATACTGCCGAGTGCTGGAATTTAAGAGCAGGTCTGGGCCAGCAGGGCAGGAGCAGAATAAACTACCCTGTGGATGGGGAAAATAGCTCACAAGCAACACACAGGGGGTTACAGCCCATGATGCAACACTCTCTCTGAGGAGGCCGAGAGAGGGAGAGACATTGACCAGCAGGACATAGTACGACAGCACTGCTGTTGCAGTTGTTGTTTCTAATTGCTACAGACATTTTGCTTTTCAATAAGTGCCCATAGAGAGAGGAGTAAGAGAAAGAGAGATACAGAGAGAGAGGGAGAGAGAGAGAGAGAAGTTAGTTAGAGATGGGCTCTGTGATCAGCACTGTCAGTGGGGAGGTGGGTGGTCACTTACAAGGTGGGTGGTCACTTTCACTTAAGTGAACTCCAGTCTCCATGGTCAGCGCACAGTAACAGGCTCTCTCTCTCTGTGTCTCTTTCTCTGTTAGAGGTCATGTTGATGATTCTAACAGGTAGCTGCTCGTTGCTCACTGATCGGCTAGACAGCCTTACATGGGATCTAGTTACTGTCACTAGGACACTTCAGAGAGAACCGCCTCAACCCAGGGAGCAGACTCCAGCCCCCCTAACCCACCAGACCTCCTAACACCCCTGTCATCACCCTTGCGGACATGACACACGGGACGGGCAGGGAACGCATGAGTAAGCATGCCCATGCCCCCCCTCCCCCCTTTCACTGACATCTGAACTTGATGCAATGGGAGTATCCCTTCGGGTTGATGTAGGGTGGGAGTTGTGGTCAGGCCTTCACCATCTTACAGTGGGGCAAAAAAGTATTTAGTCAGCCACCAATTGTGCAAGTTCTCCCACTTAAAAAGATGAGAGAGGCCTGTAATTTTCACCATAGGTACACTTCAACTATGACAGACAAAATTAGAAAAAAAATCCAGAAAATCACATTGTAGGATTTTTAATGAATTTATTTGCAAATTATGGTGGAAAATAAGTATTTGGTCAATAACAAAAGTTTATCTCAATACTTTGTTATATACCCTTGTTGGCAATGACAGAAGTCAAACGTTTTCTGTAGGTCTTCACAAGGTTTTCACACACTGTTGCTGGTATTTTGGCCCATTCCTCCATGCAGATCTCCTCTAGAGCAGTGATGTTTTGGGGCTGTTGCTGGGCAACACAGACTTTCAACTGCCTCCAAAGATTTTCTATGGGGTTGAGATCTGGAGACTCCAGGACCTTGAAATGCTTCTTACGAAGCCACTCCTTCGTTGCCCGGGCGGTGTGTTTGGGATCATTGTCGTGCTGAAAGTCCCAGCCACGTTTCATCTTCAATGCCCTTGCTGATGGAAGGAGGTTTTCACTCAAAATCTCACGATACATGGCCCCATTCATTCTTTCCTTTACACAGATCAGTCGTCCTGGTCCCTTCGCAGAAAAACAGCCCCAAAGCATGATGTTTCCACCCCCATGCTTCACAGTAGGTATGGTGTTCTTTGGATGCAACTCAGCATTCTTTGTCCTCCAAACACGACAAGTTGAGTTTTTACCAAAAAGTTATATTTTGGTTTCATCTGACCATATGACATTCTCCCAATCTTCTTCTGGATCATCCAAATGCTCTCTAGCAAACTTCAGACGGGCCTGGACATGTACTGGCTTAAGCAGGGGGACACGTCTGGCACTGCAGGATTTGAGTCCCTGGCGGCGTAGTGTGTTACTGATGGTAGGCTTTGTTAATTTGGTCCCAGCTCTCTGCAGGTCATTCACTAGGTCCCCCAGTGTGGTTCTGGGATTTTTGCTCACCGTTCTTGTGATCATTTTGACCCCACAGGGTGAGATCTTGCGTGGAGCCCCAGATCGAGGGAGATTATCAGTGGTCTTGTATGTCTTCCATTTCCTAATAATTGCTCCCACAATTGATTTCTTCAAACCAAGCTGCTTACCTATTGCAGATTTAGTCTTCCCAGCCTGGTGCAGGTCTACAATTTTGTTTCTGGTGTCCTTTGACAGCTCTTTGGTCTTGGCCATAGTGGAGTTTGGAGTGTGACTGTTTGAGGTTGTGGACAGGTGTCTTTTATACTGATAACAAGTTCAAACAGGTGCCATTAATACAGGTAACGAGTGGAGGACAGAGGAGCCTCTTAAAGAAGAAGTTACAGGTAGGTCTGTGAGAGCCAGAAATCCTGCTTGTTTGTAGGTGACCAAATACTTATTTTCCACCATAATTTGCAAATAAATTCATAAAAAATCATACAATGTGATTTTCTGGATTTTTTTTCTCATTTTGTCTGTCATAGTTGAAGTGTACCTATGATGAAAATTACAGGATTCTTTCATCTTTTTAAGTGGGAGAACTAGCACAATTGGTGGCTGACTAAATACTTTTTTGCCCCACTGTACATGTTGAGACCACCAGTCCAAAAACATGTCCTTTGTTCCAATGTGCACAGCTAACTAGCATACCGTGTCACTTAGAATAAAACCATGTTTTGGGTTATGGTTGAACTGGGAGGGGGACATGAAGCTAGTGTTAGGGTTAGGGTTGTCTAATGCTTTTGCCTGAGATAGACCAATAAAAACATCGTTTTAACATCTAAAGCATTATGTCACTGAAATATGTAGTGTACAAAACATTAAGAACACCTGCTCTTTCCATGACATAGAGTGACCAGGTGAATCCAAATGAAAGCAATGATCCCTTATTGATGTCACTTGTTAAATCCACTTCATTCAGTGTAGATGATGGGGAGGAGACAGTTTAAATAAGGAATTTTAAGCCTTGAGACAATTGTGACGTGGATTGTATATGTGTGAATGGGCAAGACAAAAGTGCTTTTGAACGGGGTATGGTAGTAGGTGAACTGTCAAGAACTGCAACAGTTTTCCGTGTGTATCAAGAATGGTCCACCACCCAAAGGGCATCCAGCCAACTTGACACATCTGTGGGAAGCATTGGAGTCAACATGGGCCAGCATCCCTGTGGAACGCTTTTGACACCATGTAGAATCCAAATTTGAATTTGTTGCAGGTGGGAAGCAAGTGAGAGAGGGTGGAGGAGGAGGCTTGGGTTAAAGCGCTAGGCATCTTGTTATGATGACATGCAATATCTGAATTAGGCCCACAGAATTATACCTACGGAGGAGTGGATCTGTCTTTGAACATCCAAGAATAGGCTTAACATTAGACCAGAGCTAGCTAGTGCAAACTAACAAGCTTGTGTGCGCAAAGCAGCAACAGAATTAAAATAAAAACACATCTCACCTTTGTGTAATTAATAAATCCAATTTGAAACATAATAACTGTAATATCATTAACTAGTCTTGAAAAATGTAATCTATTCTTCTCAAATAAAAAAAGTGTCTCTCCCTAATTTCTGAATCCTGCTTGTAACATCAGTAGGCTAGTATGCTTTGGAGGGGAGGGCCAGGTAGCCTACATGCACACACACTGGCAAAGATTTTCAGCTGACGGGCAGACAGAGTGAGGGCTTTGCATAGGTGGTTTGTTGCGTTTTTTTGTGGGACTGGAAAAAAATGGCCGGAACGTAAAAGACTGTTGCTAACCGGTTCCCATGCTTCTGTTCCGGAACAGTATAGATCACTTTTGCTCCTGGCTCTGATTCAGTTCCTCAAATCATTTCTTTATTTTCCGGTATTCGTTCCAATCTTGATGCTTCCAAAAGTGTAATGGATCTTTTATCCAACGTTACAGTTTCAGTCGATCTCCATCAGGGTATTGTACAGGGAGGTACAAATTATTATCTTTTAAAGACATTACTCCACAATGTACCATGTTTGCAACTTTATCTTTTAACATAAAATACAGTACTGTATATGTTTCAATTAAACTTGTCTCAATCTTTACGTTCTCTCTTTCTCTCTCTCCCCATCTCTCGCTTCCTCCCTTATCATCTATGATATTTTTCTCTCTCCCTCCATCTCCCTCTTTCATTAGTAACTCTACCCCAGGGAATCACCAGGTGATACATTATTTATTTCCAAAAGCACGGCTGGTTTCCGTGACCCCTCTCTGTGAACCCAGCGCAGACAGAACAACAAACCTCCATTGTTATGTCGCCTCTGCTCTGCTCTCATGACTCTCTCCATTCACTCACACACAACAGGTAGTTATTTCTCTCTCCCTCCCTCCCTCCCTCCCTCCCTCCCTCCCTCCCTCCCTCCCTCCCTCCCTCCCTCCGACAACTTTTGGCCTGAGTAAAAGCACTTTATGGTGCCATTTCAGATTGCCACTTAGCCAACAATAGCATTTGGGAGATTCTGATAGTTATTTTGCACAGCAGTTTCACAAATGTAATCAAGTGTACCTCATGTTGCTGTCTGTTGTCGATTTACATTGTCTTCCGTTCTCTGCTATTTTCCACAGCAACATGAGATGCTATACGAGGTAAACCCCATCCCAGTAATTACATCTGACACAACGCATGCAACTCAAGGGTAAGACTCTCCCAAGCCTTAGCAATTACATCTGTGAAAAATGCTATCGCAAAGCTCATCTGAAACCCAACACAACACACGTTCTGAACACAAAAACAAAGTGGGGGAGTCCTGGCCACTCAAAGCTTTCAATTCTCATAAATATCAACGAATCTCCATCAAGATAACCATGTCAAGTCATGTCGGGATTTATCATGAAGTGAATGAATCTAATTATAAAGGTTTGACAGAGATCATGACAGGTGTTCATTGGATGGACTTACATTATACACTGTATTATTATTAGTGACCTCCTAAATCTATTCTTAAGTCCAACCTAAGATTTGTGAGTTTTATAATAACATGACATGACTCCTTACGTGGTCTGTATAAAATAGAACTAGGTTGTCATAATTCACTATGGAGGTTAACACTACCGGTCAAACGTTTTAGAGCACCTACTTATTCAAGGGTTTTTCTTAATTTTTTACTATTTTCTACATTGTAGAATAGTGAAGACATCCAAACTAGGAAATAACACATATGGAATCATGTAGTAATCAAAAAAAGTGTTAAACAAATATATTTTATATTTCAGATTCTTCAAATAGCTCCCATTTGCCTTGAGGACAGCTTTGCACACTCTTGGCATTATCTCAACCAGCTTCATGAGGTAGTCACCTGGAATGCATTTCAGTTTTAACAGGTGTGCCTTCATAAAAGTTAATTTGTGGAATTTCTTTCCGTCTTAATTAGTTTGAGCCAATCAGTTGTGTTGTGACAAGGTAAGGTTGGTATACAGAAGATAGCCCTATTTGGTAAAAGTCCATATTATTGCAAGAACAGCTGAAATAAGAAAAGAGAAATTACAGTCCATCATAACTTTAAGACATGAAGGTCAGTCAATCTGGAAAGTTTATTTCATATTATTTCATAAGTGCAGACGCAAAAATCATCAAGCTCTATGATGAAACTGGCTCCCATGAGGACCGCCACAGGAAAGGAAGACCCAGGATTCCCTCTACTGCAGAGGATAAGTTCATTAGAGTTACCAGCCTCAGAAATTGCAGCCCAAATAAATGCTTCACAGAGTTCAGACACATCTCAACGTCAACTGTTCAGAGGAGACTGTGAAACAGGCCTTCATGGTAGAATTGCTGCAAAGAAACCACTACTAAAGGACACCAATAATTAGAGGAGACTTGCTTGGGCCAAGAAACACAAGTAATGGACATTAGACCGGTGGAAATGTGTGTCCTTTAGTCTGGAGTCCAAATTGGATATTTCCAACCGCCGTGTCTTTGTGAGATGCGGTGTGGGTGAACGGATTGTCTCTGCATGTGTATTTCCCACCATAAAGCATGGAGGAGCAGGTGTTATGTGTGGGGGTGCTTTGCTGATGACACTGTCAGTGATTTGTTTAGAATTCAAGGTACACTTAACAAGCATGGCTACCACAGCATTCTGCAGCGATACACCATCCCATCTGGTTTGGGCTTAGTGGGACTATCATTTGTTTTTCAACAGGACAATGACCCAACACACCTCCAGGCTGTGTAAAGGCTATTTTACCAAGAAGCAGAGTGATGGAGTGCTGCATCAGGTGACCTGGCCTACACAATCCCCCGACCTACACCAATTGAGATGGTTTGGTATGAGTCGGACCGCAGAGCCAACAAGTGCTCAGCATATCTGGAAGCTCTTTCAAGACTGTTGGAAAAGCATTCCAGGTGAAGCTGGTTGAGAGAATGCCAAGAGTGTGTAAAGCTGTCATCAAGGGGGGCTACTTTGAAGAATAAAATATATTTTGATTTGTTAAACACTTTTTTGGTTACTACATGATTCCATGTGTGTTATTTCATAGTTTTGATGTCTTCACTATTATTCTACAAGGTAGAAAATAGTTTAAAATATAAAGAAAAACCCTTGAATGAGTAGGTGTTCTAATTTTAGTGTAGCATATGCCTAATGCCTAAAATTTCACCAGGTTGCGTATGCCTAATAATTTGTTAGGTTACGTATGCCCCTTTATATACTATGAGATGAGATGATTCCGACATGGCTCTGGGGTGGTACAGGCGTGGGAAGCTAGGGTTCCTGGTCCGTCACACATTCCGTCCCCCGCCCACCTGGATGAGATGACCTCCTAAACGTCTCCAGTTACGCAGCCATTTACAGACACTCACACACAGAAGCACACACAGCCACTGACAGACAGCAAATTAGTCTAACCAGGAGGGTTGCAGACGACACTGATAAGAAGAGAGCAGTGAGCGCAGGGAGAGAGGGATGCAGGATTGGAGAGTAAGGACCAGGGAGAGAGAGCAGAATGGATGGGAAACAGGCAGTGGAATGACGATGGGATACAGTGAAGGGTGGCAGAGGTAGTGTGGATGGATGGAATGTAGCCTATAGACAGAGGATGGTAATAAAGGCAGAAGAAGAAAGGTGTAGGTGGGTCAAGGAGTTTGCCCCCATTAGCCTTAGTGGTCCCAGAATGTCAGAATGCAAACTCATCCAATCTCTCAACACACACACACGCACACACACACACACACACACACACACACACACACACACACACACACACACACACACACACACACACACACACACACACACACACACACAACACACACACACACACACACACACACACACACACAGACACACACTGGCCCTCCAATCAGTCTCTCAGCCTTAGCCTTCCTCCCCTCCATACCACCATATAAATATGTCTGCCTCTCTGCCTCAGCCACCTTGACCCATGACCTGGCATGAGCACACAAAGCCTCTGTTATTGTCTGTGAGGGGGTGTATGCACCCACACACCCCACATATGGGGTAGAGCACAGCTGGGAACCCTCCATGCCTCTCTCTCCCTCCCTCTCTCTCTCTGTATCTATTTATCTCTTTATTTCTCTCTCATCCACCCTCCATCATTCTCAGAACTGAAAGAGATTTTCTATGAGTCAAGAAAAAACAAGACAAAAACCCTGGGGGTGGGGGTGACTTGAATTTGTAGGGTTTAAGTAAAGACAACCAGTAAATGGATCATGAACCACAATGCATTAAGAGCATTACAGATCATTTATTATTCTCTCTAAATGAATGACTTTTTGGGGGTTTTCCAGCAACAGATTCCTTGAGTCAAATCAAATCAATCAAATTTTATTTGTCACATACACATGGTTAGCAGATGTTAATGCGAGTGTAGCGAAATGCTTGTGCTTCTAGTTCCGACAATGCAGTAATAACCAACGAGTAATTTAACCTAACAATTTCACAACAACTACCTTATACACACAAGTGTAAAGGAATAAAGAATATGTACATAAAGATATATGAATGAATGATGGTACAGAACGGCATAGGCAAGATGCAGTAGATGGTATAGAGTACAGTATATACAGTATATACATGAGATGAGTAATGTAGGGTATATAAACATAAAGTGGCATAGTTTAAAGTGGCTAGTGATACATGTATTACATAAAGATGGCAAGATTCAGTAGATGATATAGAGTACAGTATATAGATATACATATGAGATGAGTAATGTAGAGTATGTAAACATTATATTAAGTGGCATTGTTTAAAGTGGCTAGTGATACATTTTATACATCAATTTCCATCAATTTCCATTATTAAAGTGGCTGGAGTTGAGTCAGTGTATTGGCAGCAGCCACTCAATGTTAGTGGTGGCTGTTTAACAGTCTGGTGGTATTGAGATAGAAACTGTTTTTCAGTCTCTCGGTCCCTGCTTTGATGCACCTGTACTGACCTCGCCTTCTGGATGATAGCGGGGTGAACAGGCAGTGGCTCGGGTGGTTGTTGTCCTTGATGATCTTTATGGCCTTCCTGTGGCATCGGGTGGTGTAGGTGTCCTGGAGGGCAGGTAGTTTGCCCCCGGTGATGCGTTGTGCAGACCTCACTACCCTCTGGAGAGCCTTGCGGTTGTGGGCGGAGCAGTTGCCGTACCAGGCGGTGATACAGCCCGACAGGATGCTCTCGATTGTGCATCTGTAGAAGTTGGTGAGTGCTTTTGGTGACAAGCCAAGTTTCTTCAGCCTCCTGAGGTTGAAGAGGCGCTGCTGCGCCTTCTTCACGACGATGTCTGTGTGGGTGGACCAATTCAGTTTGTCCGTGATGTGTACGCCGAGGAACTTAGAACTTACTACCCTCTCCACTACTGTCCCGTCAATGTGGATAGGGGGGTGCTCCCTCTGCTGTTTCCTGTGAAGTCCACAATCATCTCCTTAGTTTTGTTGACGTTGAGAGTGAGGTTATTTTCCTGACACCACACTCCGAGGGCCCTCACCTCCTCCCTGTAGGCCGTCTCGTCGTTGTTGGTAATCAAGCCTACCACTGTAGTGTCATCCGCAAACTTGATGATTAAGTTGGAGGCGTGCATGGCCACGTAGTCGTGGGTGAACAGGGAATACAGGAGAGGGCTCAGAACGCACCCTTGTGGGGCCCCAGTGTTGAGGATCAGCGGGGTGGAGATGTTGTTACCTACCCTCACCACCTGGGGCAGCCCGTCAGGAAGTCCAGTACCCAGTTGCACAGGGCGGGTTCGAGACCCAGGGTCTTGAGCTTGATGACGAGTTTGGAGGGTACTATGGTGTTAAATGCTGAGCTATAGTCGATGAACAGCATTCTCACATAGGTATTCCTCTTGTCCAGATGGGTTAGGGCAGTGTGCAGTGTGGTTGCGATTGCGTCGTCTGTGTACCTATTCGGGCGGTAAGCAAATTGGAGTGGGTCTAGGGTGTCAGGTAGGGTGGAGGTGATATGGTCCTTGACTAGTCTCTCAAAGCACTTCATGATGACGGAAGTGAGTGCTACGGGGCGGTAGTCATTTAGCTCAGTTACCTTAGCTTTCTTGGGAACAGGAACAATGGTGGCCCTCTTGAAGCATGTGGGAACAGCAGACTGGGATAAGGATTGATTGAATATGTCCGTAAACACACCAGCCAGCTGGTCTGCGCATGCTCTGAGGACGTGGCTGGGGATGCCGTCTGGGCCTGCAGCCTTGCGAGTCCATAGAAAACTAATGCTTCTGGTGGAATTTCTTTCGATTAAGCCTGTTGCAGCGGCCATGGATAAGGTGATGACAGGACAGACCCTGTTTAGACATGGGAAAAAGAAAGAGTGCCCTCATATGGTTTTGGAGAGATTACAACAGTAACTTCATTGTCCAGAAACCATACATGATTCAGTTTCCCCTCCCCTCTACTCCACTCCACACACACACACACACCCTTTCCCAGATCCTACAGAGAACCATCGTGGCATTTAGCCCAACGGGTTCTGATCATCCGAGGGCAACTCCACAAGAACCCCCAGCTATCCAATCACAAGTCAGTACAGTGCTAACCAGAAGCTGAGCTAGCACTAGAGGACACTACTGTTGAGTGTAAAATAATATTTATTATAATCAATCTCATATGTGGATTTTGCTCAGTGGTGCTTCATGCATGTTTCTTTCTATTCAGAATAATTATGTTGTACGTTATGCAGTCAGCATATCAGTCAGTCAGTCCTTACTTCTTAATCTTTGGGGCTGTCAGTCAGTCAGCTTTACTAAGTGAGTTTAAGGTTTAGAAAGACGTCATGAAGAAAAATACTGTCAGCGACCTGCTCACAGACATGCAAACCTGGTAGCATGGTAGGATGGTGGGATGGAGGATGGAGGATGGAGGAGCAGTGAATATGTGTATGCTGCTTGAACCCATGGCCTGCCACAGTTCCAGCCTTACTGGCCCTGTATGTGAAGCTCTGGTTACAAGGCTCTCTTTCCTGTTTATTTAGTTAAGGGAAGAGAGAGGAGAAAGCAAGAGAGAGAGAGAGAGAGAAAGGGGGATGGGGAGAGAGAAAGAGAAAGAGAGGGATAGACGTAAGAGGAATTGACGGGGCGAGAGGGACGGAGAAAAATAGATGGACGAGAGAGAGAGAGAGAAATAGAGGGGAGGAGAGAAAGAGAAAGATGGACGAGAGAGAGAGAGACAAAAGTGAGAGAAATATGCTGAGAGGGAGGGAGATACGGAGAGCGTGTCAGAGAGACAGGAAGAGACAGGGAGAGAGAGAGAGACAGAGAGAGAGAGCAAGAGAGAGAGAGGTACGGAGATAGAGAAAGGTTTATGCTAGAGAGGTATAGATATAGAGAAAGGTTTATGCTAGAGAGGTATGGATATAGAGAAAGGTTTATGCTAGAGAGGTATAGATATAGAGAAAGGTTTATGCTAGAGAGGTATGGAGATATAGAAAGGTTTATGCTAGAGAGGTATAGATATAGAGAAAGGTTTATGCTAGAGAGGTATGGATATAGAGAAGGTTTATGCTAGAGAGGTATGGAGATAGAGAAAGGTTTATGCTAGAGAGGTATGGAGATAGAGAAAGGTTTATGCTAGAGAGGTATAGATATAGAGAAAGGTTTATGCTAGAGAGGTATGGATATAGAGAAAGGTTTATGCTAGAGAGGTATGGAGATAGAGAAAGGTTTATGCTAGAGAGGTATGGAGATAGAGAAAGGTTTATGCTAGAGAGGTATGGCTAGAGAGGTATGGAGATAGAGAAAGGTTTATGCTAGAGAGGTATGGATATAGAGAAAGGTTTATGCTAGAGAGGTATGGAGATAGAGAAAGGTTTATGCTAGAGAGGTATGGAGATAGAGAAAGGTTTATGCTAGAGAGGTACGGAGATAGAGAAAGGTTTATGCTAGAGAGGTATGGAGATAGAGAAAGGTTTATGCTAGAGAGGTATGGTTTATATAGAGATAGAGAAAGGTTTATGCTAGAGAGAAAGGTTTATGCTAGAGAGGTATGGAGATAGAGAAAGGTTTATGCTAGAGAGGTATAGATATAGAGAAAGGTTTATGCTAGAGAGGTATGGATATAGAGAAAGGTTTATGCTAGAGAGGTATGGATATAGAGAAAGATTTATGCTGGAGATCCCTTCAACAAGTTCACCAAGCAGAGCGCCTCCTAATCATTGAAACCAGATGACAGAAGCTCATCCATCCTGCTTCGTGTGTGGAAAGAGACCCGGAATGACTGACTGGGAGGCCAGGAATTCAGAATCACTATTTTTCACCTTTTTGGATGCTTCTTGTTCTTGTTTTATGACATGATGTATTGACAAATTGCTGTATTATTTGAAGTTTCTCAAAAACATCTTCAGATTTCTAAGGAATTGTGGTCCAAATTGTAAAATAATTGTGGTATTTTGCAGTTTATTGAGTTTATTTAAGGGTGGCCAAAACTTGTAACTTGAGAATTGATATATTGGCGTCAAATGTCTGACTTTGCAGTGTTTGAGAAGTCAGTAAAACTGAAGGAGTCTGTGAGTCTATTTTCTTGCCCAACATTCCTAACTTATTACTGATCCACAGTAACGCCCATGGTTCAGCCTGTCATTATTCACTATACAGCAAACTCCTCATTTAAATGATATATTTACAACTGATAAATTGCTAATTGGCTGTAATGACAGTCAAATGGATGGATGTCAAATCTGGAATACACTCATTAATCTTCAAACAGTAGAAATGGAGACAAGGTGTGATGGGGCCTGACTTTTCCACTAGTAATGGGAGGGAGGGCTTCTGCCAGTGGGCTGGGTGACAGAGGGCACAGAGTAGACAACAGTGACGTGTGTTCGACCATCACACACAATCCCAGAATACACTGAGTCATCAATACATAACTTACAGTAATGTAACAGTGTCTGGACTGTCTCATCAGCGGGCTGATGTAGACTGGAGAGAATGAGTCCTTCTCACACAATTGACTCATTCATCCCCCTCCTCTCCCCTGTAACTATTCCCCAGGTCGTTTCTGTAAATGAGAGTGTGTTCTCAGTCAACTTACCTGGTAAAATAACGGAGGAATAAAAATCAAATAAACAATAAATACACACTCACACACTCGTGCACACACGGATGTACTGGGAGTAGCCAGCTAAGTACTGTCCGTTAAAAGTCGGTGTTTCACATTTGGGCTTATCTGGAAAATAAAGAGCCCCACGGGCCCCTCCTGGGACATCACACACATCCCATCCCATTCCTGGATGCTTTGCATGTCTAAAACAAACTAAACATCTGCTTTTACTTCTTGTTTTGCGGATAAAATATGAAAAAAAGCAGAGCAGAAAATAGTGGGCTTCACTAAAAATAATTACACTGGTTTTCTCCTGGTTTGCTTGACGGGGTGCTGATCAGGGACAGACAGACAGACTGAGAGTCAGAGAGAGCGGGAAGACCCTCAGGTCCACGCCTTGTTCTACACGAATGGAATCCATTGAGGTTTACAGATCCGGCTGTACCCAGCACATTATGGGCAAGAGAGAGCAGAGCCAAAGCACTTTTTTACTCTTCTTGTAAGTCATTCCTGGTGACAATGGCCTCCTGACTGCTGTTAAACCCTCCTTCCTTCACTCCCTCTCTCCCTTCCTCCCCGCAAACCCACCATCCACATTACAAATCATCTGTGCTCTGCAGCGCCGATCAGGATGCCAGGAACAGATGAAGCGTTGTTATCCCACCGAACTCAGCATTCCTGCTTACAAGCAAAACCTCAAACAGGAAGTACCAATGATGCGCTCAATACGGAAGGTCCGATGAAGTGGATGCTAAGCTACAGGACTGTTTCTCTAGCACAAACTGGAATATTTTCCGGGATTCATCCGATGGCATTGAGGAATTTACCACATAAGTCACCGGCTTCATTAATAAGTGCTTTTGGTTTGATCCTCCTCCATCATCTCTATACTGACCTCTTATTGGCTAGCTCAACTATTTCCTACTTGTTTCAGGTTCCATCCAATACCCATTGTATGTACAGTACATATCCCAACCAGAAGCCATAAATTACAGGCAACATCCGCACTGTGCTAAAGGCTATAGCTGCCGGACACTTGTAAGAAATCCCACAACGCCCTCTGACAAACCATCAAACAGGCAAAGTGTCAATACTGGACTAAGATCGAATCCTACTAAACCGGCTCTGATACACGGCGGATGTAGCAGGGCTTGCAAACTATTATGGGTTACAAAGGGAAACTCAGAATTGAGACTACCAGACAAGATAAATTCCTTCTCTGCTTGCTTCGAGGCAAGCAACACTGAACCATGCATGAGAGCCCCAGCTGTTCTGGATGACTGTGTGATCACGCTCTCCGTAGCCGATGTAAGCCCTTTCAACAGGTTAACAATCACAAGGCTGCAGGGCCTGATGGATTACCATTACGCCTACTCAGAGCATGCGCTGACCAGCTGGCAAGTGTCTTCTCTGACATTTTCAACCTCTCCCTGACCCAGTCTGTAATACCTACATGTTTCAAGCAAACCACCATAGTCCCTGTGCCCAAGAACGCCAAGGTAACCTGTCTAAATGACTATCTCCCCGTAGCCGTCACATCTGTAGCCATGAAATGCTGGTTATGGCTCACAATCAACACCATCATCCCAGACACCCTGGGGCATACCGCCCCAACAGATCCACAGGTGACGCAATCTCTATTGCACTCCACTCTGCCCTTTCCCACCTGGACAAGAGGAACACCTATGTGAGAATGCTGTTCATTGACTACAGCTCAGCATTCAAAGAGGTCACAACAATGCCTCTTCTCCCTCAGGAGGCTCAAAAGATTTGGCATGGGCCTTCCGATCCTCAAAAAGTTCTACAGCTGCACAATTGAGAGCTTCTTGACTGGCTTCATTACTGCTTGGTATGGCAACTGCTTGGCATCTGACCGCAAGGCTTGCAACAGAGGGTAGTGCATATAGCCCAGTACAACACGGGCTGAGCTCCCTGCCATCCAGGACCTCTATACCAGGTGGTGTCAGAGGAAGGCCCTTAAAATTATCAAAGACTCCAGCCACCCAAGTCATAGACTGTTCTCTCTCCTACCACATTGCAAGTGGTACCAATGCAGCAAGTCTGGGGCCAACAGGACTCTTAACAGCTTTTACCACCAAGCCACAAGACTAGTTAGTTAGTTAGTTAGTTAGTTAGTTAGTTAGTTAGTTAGTTAAAAATAGTTAGTTAAATAGTTAACCAAATAGCTATCTGCATTGACCCTTTTTGGAACTTTTTACTCATCACATATGCTGCTGCTACTGTTTCTTATCTGTCACTTTATTCCTAGTTATATGTACATTTGTACATTTACTTCAATTACCTTGTATATTTGTTTTACTTTCGTATTATTTCTCTATTGTTGGGAAGGCCCCGTCGTATGTAAGCATTTAGCTCGTTCACGAAGCATGTGACGAAAAAAGTGTGATTTGCTTTTGGTTTGATCCTCCTCCATCATTTCTATACTGACCTCTTATTGGCTAGCTGAACTATTTCCAACTTGTTTCAGGTTCCATCCAATACCCATTCACTGTAATGTACAGTACAGTTCAGTACAGTATAGTACAGTAGTGATGTAGGGTTTTGGAATACAGAAAGGCTGTCAGTCCCAAATGGAACCTTATTCCTGATAAAGTGCACTACTTTTGACCAGAGCCCTATGGGCCATTCAGGTCTGATTTTCTATGGAGCAGAAGTGAACTTTTGACTGTGAGTTCAGCAGGGTGGACCACGGAGCTCCTGGCCACAGCTGTTGTTGTTTGAGAGGAGCAGTAGACAGTAATTACACTGCTGACATTCAGACCTGCCCCTATAACAATAAATCATAAAATCGCTGCCATGATGTTGAGAGTGATGAGGAAGTGTTGATGCTGGGTCTGACACATAGGATGTGTCCCAAATGGCACCCTTTTTCCTATGGAGTGCACCACGTTTGACCAGAGCCTTATGGGAATAAATAGGGAATATGGTGCCATTTTAGACGCAGCCATAGTGAATAAACAACTTACTGTTTCCTAGAGTTGGTGCAGTGCATTAATGGTCGTCTTAGTAACAGGGGTGACCTGTGAGGTGACCCACCGGGCAGGGCAACACCCTTCCTGTCCCAGGGCATAGGTGTGGGGTGTGGAGTGAGGGTTGTGGGGTGTGGGGTGTGGGGAGAGCATGGTCGGTTTTGAGAGGACCCAGCTTCCTCCCTCCCCTTCCTTCTCTCTCTCTCTCTCACACACACCTCAACTCCTTCTCCTACAACACCCCTAATTCTTTCTCTCCTCCTCTTAGTCATCTAACACTCTCTCGCATACTCCACCTCCTCCAATTCTACCTCTGTCTCTCCTTCTCTCTCTCCCCCAGAAACCTCTCCTACTTCCTTCTCACAGATTCTGAGGAATGCCAGGAATCCATGGCTCCTTGCAGAATCATGTTTTTCTTACATATGACTGCAATCTCAGAATCCAAGCTTTGAGAAGCCCTATGGAGCCAAGCCTGTGTGCTTTTGGAGTGGTTTAGTTGGAAGAACTGGGAATGGGTTTTCATGGTCCTCACACTAAACAAGATGCCCATTGTTCTTCAATTAGCACATCAGCCCCAGATCCGGACATGCCTGGGATCTTCCGTAGAGGACCGAATGGTAGATACACTACGATATGGCAGGCCAGACTGCATGGATGGGTGCTGCTGATGGTGATAACCCTGGTCTGCTGTTGGAGAGGGTCCCATTCTCACTTAACCTCCAAGCTGATAGCACTTTTCATGACTTGAGTTATCATTTGAAAGATATTTTGGAATGTGGGTTACACAGCCACTGTGAAGATGGTAGTCTTGGTAGGTAATCAGACCAGTGATATCCTGTATTGACTGACATGTTGTTTGATTTGAATACATCACAGAAAACCTATTGTTAATTTCATGCCATTTAGTGTAAACTAAACAACCTTTAGTAATCTTTAGTTGGAGGGGTTGATTTAAAGTGGTTGCTGTGTGGACGGCATGCCTCCTCAGTCTTCTCAGTTAGCCTGAGGTTTAGAACAGTTAGGAACAGGAGACTGCTCCAGCCTCTGAGCTATAGGTCTGTGTTTATCCTTAAATCATAATGTTCACATTAAAGTTTCAAGTTTTATTAGTCATTTGTACAGGATACACATAATATACACCGTCCAATGAAATGCTTAGGTTCATTCTCGACAACACAACAACAATAACAAATAAGAAAAGAAAGAATAGGAACATAAAGTAAATGGCTCCGAGGAATAGAATAAACATTTAAATCAGTACGTATTCTGATCTAATAAATATTATTGGGCTAGTAACTTCCCAACACTCCTCCCCAACGCTATTTTTCAGGCACTTTTTACTTCTTAAGCTGAATAAAAGCAATAATAAGCTTATGGAGCTCTAATTTTAGGCACGTGGTTTAACCACTTCGTATGGCTTTGTTCACAGTAACATGGGTCTGGCGTGTGTGTTTGTACAGCCACTGTGGCTGCCTCGTCCTCACCTGAACTAACGGAGCAGCCCGGCAGCTCAACATGTCAGGGGAGACAGAGGTAGAGGCGGAGACTAAGGCAGATGCCGGGGCCGAGACAGAGACTGAGACAGAGGGAGAGACGGAGGCAGAGGCAGAGACTGAGGCAGAAAGAGAGATGGAGGCAGGAGCAGGGGTCAATATAACACCCAGACTGCTGTTAGAAATACACCAACAATATACTGCTAATATCAATGGACGCTAATCAAAGATACTGTTGCAGCCTATTAACTAGTCAATGAAATGTACAAAACACGACAGTGTTTTCTGTAAACACTCAGCATGATACTGCACTAGAGCTTTCCCACCAGATACAGATAGCGTGCCATCAGATGAACATAACAATGTTTAACTCATAATTCTGATGCAGCTAGTACTGGGATCCCACACAAATCAAACATAGCACATGAAAGAGTAGTGATGCATCTGACAACAAAATGACCGTGAGTCTATGTGCAATCTGGTTGCAATTCCAGAGAAGAAAAGTGAAATGGAGTTTTACTACCTGGACATTTTGTAATGACTCAAAGGCTCCCGTTGGGAACACTAAGAACAAAACAGACACGACAATCTTCTTCTAAAGTTGAACAGAATCACGCAACCATCTCTCCTTTTCTCGTAGCCAGACACGGGGTGGCTGGGGACATGACAGAACACACATATATAGGCCACAGGCAAATACATAGCCTGTGTCCCAGATGTCACACTGTTCCCTAGTGCACAACTTTCGAGCAGTGCCCAAAGGGCATACCCATAAGGTCAAACGTACACTACCGTTCAAAAGTTTGGGGTCACTTAGAAATGTCTACACTGTATTTCTGATCAATTTGATGTTATTTTAATGGACCAACAATGTGCTTTTCTTTGAAAAACAAGAACATTTCTAAGTGACCCCAAACTTTTGAACAGTAGGGTAGTGCACTATGTAGGGAATAGGGTGCCATTTGGGATGCTTCATAAGTTATACACATAAGTTATACACTAAAACATGCACTCTTACACATTTGACTGAGTGATGGAAGTGGTGTGGTCAAGTTTGAGCCGATACTGGATAACAATCTATTCATTGTTGTATTCAACAACAATCTTCCCATTGTTATTCACTGATTGTGACTGATGTTATTGAATTGATCACATTTTCACACAAATGAAATGAATACCTCTTGAGAGAAAACGCCAGGGCCAAAACACCAAGGGCAAGTTTTTTTGGCAACCTTCCACACTTTAGTTTTCTCCGCAGTGAGGAAAGGAAACCATTCCCGTTACAACTGATGGGAAACAGATATATTCAGTTTAGGAAAAAAATGTAACTTTTCCATTGAAGTTGAATAACATATTAAATAATTTGTATTATTCTCAGTATGATACTAATCATTACAAAAATATTTTACAAAGCTGTCATAAAACTGAGCACAAAACCAACAGATTCATTTCAGTCACGATTACTGTCATTACCTAAATGTTTGCCTTCAAACAACCAGCCAGAACAGATGGAAAGTGTTTGTTTTGGTACAAATATTTGTCAAATTCCTAGACACCAAAACTTAAAGTGTACTGAACTTGTACTTTTAGATGTAACATAGAGTGTGAGAGAGAGAGAGAGAGAGAGAGAGAGAGAGAGAGAGAGAGAGAGAGGGAGGGAGAAACCAGTATGCTGCAATTGAGTTCTGTACACCAGTCGATCCTCAGTAACTTCTGTATCCCGACTCCATCTACCCCTCAGGGTCTAATTCCTAATCCATCCATGCTCCTTCATATGGTCTTAATGCTATACCTCAGCACAGAAGGCCCGTAATACAAACTTGAATATAAAATGGGCTATAACATCAAATATGAAAAGCAAAAATGGCTTGTTAGAGACCAGATCTGCAGAGTTGAATATATTTAAAATAGGATACGTAAATACATAAAGAACACAAAGTGGTAAAAAATATATATTGTCCAAGAGCAGTCAGCTTGCATGGGTTATGGAAAGCAAGGAAAGCCCCAGGAATTTTTGCCACTAAGTTAAACAAAGAGGGGAACAGGGCCAGGCACAAACATGTGGTTACTGTTGTGGCCTGGCTCTGGACACACTGATGTATAGAATTACCCATTTAACAACAATTACACATTCTCTGTAGACACAGGTCACCTTCCCACCTCATTTTACCAGAACTCCAAATTATGAGACACCCTATATTTAGTTACAGTGCATTCGGAAAGTATTCAGACCCCTTAAATTTTTATACATTTTGTTACGTTACAGCCATTTTTAAAATCGATTGAATAAATGTTTTTCCCCATCAATCTACACACAATGCCCAATAATAACATAGTGAAAACAGGTTTTAAGACATTTTTGCAAATGCATTAAAAATAAAAAACGGAAATACTCAAAATTGAGCTCAGGTGCATCCTGTTTCCATTGATCAGCCTTGAGATGTTTCTACAACATGATGGGAGTCCACCTGTGGGAAATTCAATTGATTGGACATGATTTGGAAAGGCACACACCTGTCTATACAGTGGGGCAAAAAAGTATTTAGTCAGCCACCAATTGTGCAAGTTCTCCCACTTAAAAAAGATGAGAGAGGCCTGTAATTTTCATCATGGGTACACTTCAACTATGACAGACAAAATTAGAAAAAAAAATCAAGAAAATCACATTGTAGGATTTTCTATTTATTTATTTGCAAATTATGGTATAATAAGCTGACAAGGTAAAAGTCTGTCGTTCTGCCCCTGAACAAGGCAGTTAACCCACTGTTCCTAGGCTGTCATTGAAGGTAAGAATTTGTTCTTAACTGACTTGCCTAGTTAAATAAAGGTACAAAAAAATATATGTAATTTAGCTGTGCCCATTTCCTTTTGGCTATAGGTACGCATTCTATCACAGGGGTGGTGTCAATTCAATTACAATGACAAAACTTAATTACTGAATTGAAATGGAATTGACCCCAACCCTGGTCTATAGTACACCAGTTCAACCTTAGATCTCCACAGCCCTGTAGAACCAGCTGATACTGCAGACAGTAGCCTTCACTCTCACTGGCGCTTAGTCCCAAATGGCAGCTTATTCCCTGTATAGTGCACTACTTTTGAACAGAGCCATTTTGGGCACTGGGTGTACCTTAGATCTGTGGGAGCAAGCGCTGCACAGTGAGGTTTATGCATCTAAACCTTTACATGTGTCAGTGATTGTGGTTGAACTAGGAGAAGGCCTGTGCTGAACAAACTCTCAGCAATGTCGCCCTGTCATCCTATGCTATGCTATTTGACATGCCCTGCAGGGGAGAGAACATTCTGGAGAGGGGGAAGTATGTGTATCTATTTACATATTGTAGTCCAAGTGGAAAATACTCTTATTTGGTTGGCTTGGTCCACTTATATATTTAAATAGTATGTTTCTCATGGAAAGGAAATAACTCTGTTTTGGACCAGTGCATCAGGGGCAGACTGAGACAAAAATGCAACCTTGGCATTTCAGCCACACAAACCCACATCACCGTGTGCACACTCTGCCTGTATGTCTGTCAGTCTGTCTGTCAATCTGTCTGTCTGTTACTCCCAAGCATAGCCGCGGAAAGGGGGGGCGCAGAATAATTGTTTTTGCCCGTGCTACAGATGGCAATATCAGTCAGCTAATACAGGGCTAGTAAAGGTCCCGTGAGTTACTTTTGATGAAAAAAACTGGGGCGAAGGTTCACCTTCCAACAGGACAATGACCGTAAGCACACAGCCAAGACAACACAGAAGTGGCACCGGGACAAGTCTCTGAATGTCCTTGAGTGGCCCAGCCAGAGCCCGGACTTGAACCCGATCGACCATCTCTGGAGAGACCAGAAATGGCTGTGCAAATCAAATCAAATCAAATTGTTTTTGTCACATGCGCCGAATACAATGAATACAAGCCCTTAACCAACATTCCAGTTCAAGAAATAGAGTTAAGAAAATATTTACTAAAGTACATTTCTTTTGGAACAATTACTTGTGTCATGCACAAAGAAGTTGTCCTAACCGACTTGCCAAAACTATAGTGTGTTAACAAGAAATTTGTGGAGTAGTGGAAAAACGGGTTTTAATGACTTCAACCTGAGTGCATGTAAACTTCTGACTTCATCTGCATGTAAATGTGATATGTCAGTTATTTATTTTTTTATTTTTTTGCAAAACAATCTAAAAACCTGTTTTTGCTTTGTCATTACGGGGTATTGCTTGTATATTGATGAGGGGGGAAAAAACAATTGAATACATTTGTCTGTAACGAATACTTTCCGAATGCACTGTAAGCCTAGTATCACTGGGACCAGTAGAAGAGGGGACCACACTGCCTGTGCTGGGCCCAGCAACATCCTATGGTAACACTTTATTTTAAGGGTCCATAATAAACCATTAAAACTAGAAAAATATAAAAATGTTTGTAATAAAATGAAAAAGGTATTTACAAGCAAAACCAGCCATTTACAAATCGTTTGCTCCGCATGTATTAATCATTACTTCCACATTTGTAATTGTTAGTAAGCTAGTTATTCACATATGTATATACACTACCGTTCAAAATCAAATCAAATCAAATGTATTTATATAGCCCTTCGTACATCAGCTGATATCTCAAAGTGCTGTACAGAAACCCAGCCTAAAACCCCAAACAGCAAGAAATGCAGGTGTTGAAGCACGTTGGCTAGGAAAAACTCCCTAGAAAGGCCAAAACCTAGGAAGAAACCTAGAGAGGAACCAGGCTATGAGGGGTGGCCAGTCCTCTTCTGGCTGTGCCGGGTGGAGATTATAACAGAACATGGCCAAGATGTTCATATGTTCATAAATGACCAGCATGGTCAAATAATAGGTCTGGGAAAGGTAGCACGTCCGGTGAACAGGTCAGGACTCCATAGCCGCAGGCAGAACAGTTGAAACTGGAGCAGCAGCACGGCCAGGTGGACTGGGGACAGCAAGGAGTCATCATGCAAGGTAGTCCTGAGGCATGATCCTAGGGCTCAGGTCCTCTGAGAGAGAGAAAGAAAGAGAGAAAGAGAGAATTAGAGAGAATATACTTAAATTCACACAGGACACCGGATAAGACAGGAGAAGTACTCCAGATATAACAAACTGACCCTAGCCCCCCGACACATAAACTACTGCAGCAAAAATACTGGAGGCTGAGACAGGAGGGGTCAGGAGACACTGTGGCCCCATCCGATGATACCCCCAGACAGGGCCAAACAGGAAGGATATAACCCCACCCACTTTGCCAAAGCACAGCCCCCACACCACTAGAGGGATACCTTCAACCACCAACTTACCATCCTAAGATAAGGCTGAGTATAGCCCACAAAGATCTTCGCCACAGCACAACCCAAGGGGGGGCGCCAACCCAGACAGGAAGATCACATTAGTGACTCAACCCACTCAAGTGACGCACCCCTCCTAGGGACGGCATGAAAGAGCATCAGTAAGCCAGTGAATCCGCCCCTGTAATAGGGTTAGAGGCAGAGTATCCCAGTGGAAAGAGGGGAACCGGCCAGGCAGAGACAGCAAGGTCGGTTCGTTGCTCCAGAGCCTTTCCGTTCACCTTCACACTCCTGGGCCAGACTACACTCAATCATATGACCCACTGAAGAGATGAGTCTTCAGTAAAGACTTAAAGGTTGAGACCGAGTTTGCGTCTCTCACATGGGTAGGCAGACCATTCCATAAAAATTGAGCTCTATAGGAGAAAGCCCTGCCTCCAGAAATTCTAAGGACAATTAGGAGGCCTGCATCTTGTGACCGTAGCGTGCGTGTAGGTATGTACGGCAGGACCAAATCAGAGAGATAGGGCAAGCCCATGTAATGCTTTGTAGGTTAGCAGTAAAACCTTGAAATCAGCCATTGCCTTGACAGGAAGCCAGTGTAGGGAGGCTAGCACTGGAGTAATATGATCAATTTTTTTGGTTCTAGTCAGGATTCTAGCAGCCATATTTAGCACTAACTAAAGTTTATTTTGTGCTTTATCTGGGTAGCCGGAAAGTAGAGCATTGCAGTAGTCTAACCTAGAAGTAACAAAAGCATGGATACATTTTTATGCATCATTTTTGGACAGAAAGTTTCTGATTTTTGCAATGTTACGTAGATGGAAAAAAGCTGTCCTTGAAACAGTCTTGATATGTTCGTCAAAAGAGAGATCAGGGTCCAGAGTAACGCCAAGGTCCTTCACAGTTTTATTTGAGACGACTGTACAACCATTAAGATTAATTGTCAGATTCAACAGAAGATCTCTTTCTTTCTTGGGACCTAGAACAAGCATCTCTGTTTTGTCCGAGTTTAAAAGTAGAAAGTTTGCAGCCATCCACTTCCTTATGTCTGAAACACAGGCTTCTAGCGAGGGCAATTTTGGGGTTTCACCGTGTTTCATTGAAATGTACAGATATGTGTCATCCGCATAGCAGTGAAAGTTAACATTATATTTTCGAATGACATCCCCAAGAGGTAAAATATATAGTGGAAACAATAGTGGTCCTAAAACAGAACCTTGAGGAACAACGAAATTTACAGTTGATTTGTCAGAGGACAAGCCATTCACAGAGACAAACTGATATCTTTCCGACAGATAAGATCTGAACCAGGCCAGAACTTGTCCCTGTAGACCAATTTGGGTTTCCAATCTCTCCAAAATAATGTGGTGATCGGTGGTATCAAAAGCAGCACTAAGGTCTAGGAGCACGAGGACAGTTTGCGGTCACTTAGAAATGTCCATGTTTTTGAAAGAAAAGCAAATTTTTGTCCATTAAAATAACATAAATTGATCAGAAATGCAGTGTAGACATTGTTAATGTTGTAAATGACTATTGTAGCTGGAAATGGCAGATTTTTTATGGAATATCTACATAGGCGTACAGAGGCCCATTATCAGCAACCATCACTCCTGTGTTCCAATGGCACGTTGTGTTAGCTAATCCAAGTTTATCATTTTAAAAGGTTAATTCATCATTAGAAAACCCTTTTGCAATTATGTTAGCACAGCTGAAAACTGTTGTCCTGATTAAAGAAGCAATAAAACGGGCCTTTTAAGACTAGTTGAGTACTTGTCGACATGGAGCCCCGCCAATCCATCACGACTGGTCTGCCGACATAATTCCGTCCGTTGTGCCCTCAACCGCCCTTTGCCGGACGTCGGAGAAGACGCTTCTGCTAGCCCCGGCCTGCTATCTTTATGAACGCCGTGTCTCCCGCTAGCTAGCGTAGTAACGACTACCTAACGGCTTCCCTGTTTCATCTATTGCTGTTCACTGGACCCTATGATCACCTGGCTACATAGCTGATGCCTGTTGGACTGTTCATTAATCACGGTACTCCATTTTGTTTATCAGTCTCGAACTCAGACCCTGTGTGTAGTTAACTGACCCTCTCCGCCCATTCATTGCCATTTTACCTGTTGTTGTTGTCTTCGCTGATTAGCTGTTGTTGTCTTACCAGTTGTTGTCTTAGCTAACTCTTCCAATCATCACCTGTGATTGCTTTATGCCTTGCTTTATATGTCTCTCTCTAATGTCAATATGCCTTGTATACCGTTGTTTAGGGTAGTTATCATTGTTTTATTTTACATGCCTCACCTATTTTGTCCCACCTCACACACATGTGGTGACCTCACCTAGCATAACTAGTGCCTCCAGAGATGCAACCTCTCTCATCGTCACTCAATGCCTAGGTTTACCTCCACTGTACCTGCACCCTACCATACCCCTGTTTGTACATTATGCCCTGAATTTATTCTACCACGGCCAGAAATCTGCTCCTATTATTATCTGTTCCCAACGCAATAGACGACCAGTTTTGATAGACTTTAGCCTTACCCTCATCCTACTCCTCCTCTGTTTCTCGGGTGATGTAGAGGTTAACCCAGGCCCTGTGTGTCCCCAGGCGCTCTCATTTGTTGACTTCTGTAACCGTAAAAGCCTTGGTTTCATGCATGTTAACATCAGAAGCCTCCTCCCTAAGTTTGTTTTACTCACTGCTTTAGCACACTCCGCCAACCCCGATGTGCTTGCCATGTCTGAATCCTGGCTTAGGAAGGCCACCAAAACGACAACATTTTCCGTAAAGATAGAACTGCCAAAGGGGGAGGAGTTGCAATCTACTGCAGAGATAGCCTGCAAAGTTCTGTCATACTTTCCAGGTCTATGCCCAAACAGTTCAAATACACCTCTGCTGTTCATTCGGGATCTCAACGATCACTGCCTCATTGCCTGTATCCTTTATGGGTCTGCGGTCAAACGACGACCCCTCATCACTGTCTAACGCTCCCTAAAACACTTCTGTGAACAGGCCTTTCTAATCGACATGGCCCGGGTATCCTGTAAGGATATTGACCTCATCATGTAAGTAGAGGTTGATGCCTGGTTGTTATTTAAAAGTAATTTTCTTACCGTCTTAAATAAGCAAGCCCTTTCAAAAAATTTAGTACCTTCTCCGCTTTGCAATCCGGTTTCCGAGCTGGTCACGAGTGCGCCTCAGCCACGCTCAAGGTACTAATGATACCATAAATACATCGATAAAAGACAGTACTGTGTAGCCGTCTTCATCGACCTGGCCAAGGCTTTCGACTCTGTCAATCACCGTAGTCATTTTTTAACATTTTTTTTATTTTACCCCTTTTTCTCCCCAATTTCGTAGTATCCAATTGTTGTAGTAGCTACTATCTTGTCTCATCGCTACAACTCCCGTACGGGCTCGGGAGAGACGAAGGTTGAAAGTCATGCGTCCTCCGATACACAACCAACCAAGCCGCTGCTTCTTTAACACAGCGCACATCCAACCCGGAAGCCAGCCGCACCAATGCGCCGGAGGAAACACCGTGCACCTGTCCACCTTGGTTAGAGCACACTGCGCCCAGCCCGCCACAGGAGTCGCTGGTGCGCGATGAGACAAGGACACCCCTACCGACCAAGCCCTCCCTAACCCGGGCGACGCTAGGCCAATTGTGCGTCGCCCCACGGACCTCCCGGTCGCGGCCGGTTACAACAGAGCCTGGGCGCGAACCCAGGGACTCTGATGGCACAGCTGGCGCTGCAGTACAGCGCCCTTAACCACTGCGCCACCCGGGAGGCCCCTAATCACCGTATTCTTATCGGCAGACTCAACAGCCTTGGTTTCTTAAATGACTGCTTCACCTGGTTCACTAACTACTTCTCAGATAGAGTTCAGTGTGTCAAATCGGAGGGCCTGTTGTCCGGACCTCTGGCAGTCTCTATGGGGGTACCACAGGGTTAAATTCTCGGGCCGGCTCTTTACTCTGTATTTATCAATGATGTCGCTCTTGCTGCGGGTGATTCCTTGATCCACCTCTACGCAGACGACCCCACTCTGTATACATCTTTCCCTTCTTTGGACACTGTGTTTAACCTCTCTGGGCTAGGGGGCAGTATCCTGAATTTCATCTGTCTGACGTGCCCAATGTAAACTGTCGGTTACTCAGGTCCAGAAGCTAGGCTATGCATATAATTAGTATAATTGGATAGAAAACACTCTGAAGTTTCTAAAACTGTTAAAACAATGTCTGTGTGTATAACAGAACTGATATGGCAGGGTAAAACCCGAGGAAAATCCATCCGGAAATTATTTTTTTTGAGCTCCCAGGCTATTCCTGTTGGCCTTTTGACTTTCCAACCAGAAAGGACCAAGATTGGGGCGCTGTCCTCAGACAATCATATGCTATGCTTTCGCCGTGAAGCCTATTGTAAATCGGACAAAGCTGTTCGATTACCAAGATTCTAAGCTAAAGAATGATGTATGACAAGTGTATTTTCATGAAGGTTTAATATTACGATTTTTTGTATTTGGAATTTCCCTCACTGCAATTTCACCGGATGTTGCCGTAGTGGCACGCTAGCGGGACACCAAGCCCATTGAGGTTTTAAAAACCTCCAAATGAGCTTCAATGCCATACAACACTCCTTCCATGGCCTCCAACTGCTCTTAAACACTAGTAAAACTAGCATCACTACTCTGGACGGTTCTGAATATGTGGACAACTACAAATGCAGACTCATATTAAGCATCTCCAATCCAAACTTAAATCTAGAATCCGCTTCCTATTTCGCAGCAAAGCCTCCTTCACTCTCGCTGCCAAACATACCCTCGTAAAACTAAATATCCTACTGATCCTCGACTTCGGCGATGTCATTTACAAAATAGCCTCCAACACTCTACTCAGCAATTTGGATTCAGTCTATCACAGTTACATCCGTTTTGTCACCAAAGCCCCATATACCACCCACCACTGCGACCTGTATGCTCTCGTCAGCTGGCCTTCGCTACATATTCGTCGCCAGACTAACTGGCTCCAGGTCATCTATAAGTCTTTGCTAGGTAAAGCTCCGCTTTATCTCAGCTCACTGGTCACCATAACAACATCCACCTGTAGCACGTGCTCCAGCAGGTATATCTCACTGGTCATCCCCAAAGCCAACACCTCCTTTGGCCGCCTTTCCTTACAGTTCTCTGCTGCCAATGACTGGAACGAATTGCAAAAATCGCTGAAGTTGGAGACTTATAACTCCCTCACTAACTTTAAGCATCAGCTATCTGAGCAGCTCACCGATTACTGCAGCTGTACAGACCATCTGTAAATAGCCTATCCAACTACCTACCTCATTCCCATATTGTTTTATTGACTTTTTTGCTCTTTTGCACACCAGTATTTGTACTTGCACATCATCATCTGCACATTTATCACTCCAGTGTTAATTTGCTGAATTGTAATTACTTAGCAACTATGTCCTATTTATTGCCTTACCTCCCTACGCCATTTGCACACACTGTATATAGATTTTTCAATTGTTATTGACTGTACTTTTGTTCATCCCATGTGTAACTCTGTGTTGTTGTTTTTTGTCCCACTACTTTGCTTTATCTTGGCCAAGTCGCAGTTGTAAATGAGAACTTGTTAAGTTAATTAAAATCAGCATTTGTGGGTTCAATTACATGCTCCAAATGGCCAGAAACAAAGCACTTTCTTCTGAAACTCATCAGTCTATTCTTGTTCTGAGAAATGAAGGCTTTTCCATGCAATAAATTGCCACGGAACGGAAGATGTGATACAACGCTGTGTACTACTCCATTCACAGAACAGCGCAAACTGTCTCTAACCAGAATAGAAAGAGGAGTGTGAGGCCCGGGCGTTCAACTAAGCAAGAGGACAAGTACATCAGAGTGTCTAGTTTGAGAAAAAGATGCCTCACAAGTCATCAACTGGATTAAATAGTACCTGCAAAACACCAGTCTCAACATCAACAGTGAAGTGGCTGCATCATGTTATGGGTATGCTTGTAATCGTTAAGGACTGGGGAGTTTTTCAGGATAAAAAAAACAGAATAGAGCTAAGCACAGGCAAAATCCTAGAGGAAAACCTGGTTTAGTCTGCTTTCCACCAGACACTGGGAGACAAATTCACCATTCAGTAGGATAATAACCTAAAACACAAGGCCAAATCTACACTGAAGACAGTGAATTGTCTTGTGTGGCCGAGTTACAGTTTTGATTTAAATGTACTTGAAAATCTATGTTGAGACCTGAAAATGGTTGTCTAGCAATGAATTTTGAAAAACAATAATTGGCAAACGTTTCACAATCCAGGTGTGGAAAGATCTTAGAGACTTACCCAGAAAGACTCACAGCTGATCGCTGCACAACCTTTTTTCTTAATTTCACCCATTCATTAATTATATCTCCAGAACTCCCAATCCAGGTTTATTTCAGTAGTAAAACATTTACCACCTGATTTGGTTGTCATGATGATGTGGTGTACTAAGCATGTGGGGACCATGAAGACTTTATGGATGTCTTTTATGAAACAGGTGCTCTGTGGTTGGATGGGACAGGCCACTCCCTCTCCAGTCTTTAGTACCACCCTGGGCGCTTTATGCTTTATGTGTCACCCTCACGGCAAATGAAGATCAAAGAGTTCAGAAGGCATTGCGATGGTGACGGTGGCTTGAGGTGGGTTTGGGGCCACCTGTGTTTGAGAGCATGTTCTCATGGACAGTGTGTAATGGCCTGCTGAATTAAATCAATCTTCTCCAGAGTCGGCTACATTAACACACCTGGTCATCTGCAGGTTCCAGGGACTCACACACAGACAGACATTCACGTTCCCATAGCTTGAGACAACAGGATGCTTTCTGACTCAACACCCTCTCTGTGGCCTCTATCTCTCACTCTATCCATTCATATTTCTCTCCATCTCCCTCACCAGCTCTCTCAATTTCTCTCTCACACATACACCCAGTAGTCTCCCCTCTTCGTCTCTCTCCCTCTTTCTCTCTCTTTTTCTCTGATGCTCCAGATTCCCCCTACTTGCTCTGTTTGACCACCCAGAGCTTTATGTAGGGAGGTGATAACTATACGAGGCTCTGCTTGAGTGGCAGACATAAGTAGCAAGAGAGAGAAAGCAAGAGAGAGAGAGAGAGAGGGAGAGAGAGAGAGAGAGAGAGAGTGTGTGAGGGTTAGAGAGACAGAGTGGTAGACAGAGAGAAAGGGAGAGAGAAAGGAGAAAGCAGAGAGAGATCGCCATGGAGGTTGACTGGTTGCAGCGGAGGCAGGAGCGGGTGTTGGCATGTTGAGAGCTGAAACAGAGTCATTTGTTGCAAGAGGAGAACTTTGTAGTGAGAGGCAGGCAACGCTAGTAGGCAGTCCAAGAGAAACTGTTAAACATGTGTTAATCAAAAAACAGAACCAATCTGGTGTATTTTCAAAAGTATGAGAAGCAGACATTCTTTCTGGCAGTGGTTGGAAGGGACATGTCCCGCTGAGTTTCCTGATTGGATCAAAGAAGCAGTAGATACTACGTATCATTACCTTCCATCAAACTGAGGGCCTAGACTTCAATTAGACCAGGCTGCTTCTGGCCCCCTTGGCCCTGAATTGAACAGTCAGATGGAACTGATACATGTGTGTGTGTGTGTGTGTGTGTGTGTGTGTGTGTGTGTGTGTGTGTGTGTGTGTGTGTGTGTGTGTGTGTGTGTGTGCGTGTGCGTGTGCGTGTGCGTGTGCGTGCGCGTGCGCGCGTGCGTGTGCGTGCGTGTGTGAGTTGAGTTTATTTTATTTTTACAGGGACAGTGCACATTAATCAACGTTTCAGTAAAAGTGCCGGTTTTAGCCAGCAGGCTAATTTTCAACCGCAGTCCCTGGGCAGGTTATTAAAAACAATTACAATATAGACAATAGCAGCATAGGACAAGCAAGACGTAGCATACAGACATAGCAACATAGAACAAAAAGCAGCAAGACAAAATTCACGTGTGTGTGCGTGCGTTCTCCTGCGTTTAACAAACCTGATCTGACAGTGCCAAAGGCATAAGTCTTAAGAAATGTAATAAAATCTATAAATTGAACTCATGGAAGGCTGCAGAATGTATGGCAAACAGGCCACAGAGAGCAAATGAAAATCACTGACAGAGAGAGAGACAAAGAGAGCGAGAGAAGGTGAGAAAAGGTGTGAGAGAGAGAGCGAGAGAGATTGCCATAAGGGGAGTTACTCAACCATTAATATGCTGTAAATGTTGTTCCAGTAATATCACTCTGATTATAATAGAATGTGAGCAATGGATTTTAAATGAAAGCCATCCTCTCTTGCTCATAATTCCATCCTCCTGATTCCCTGCATACAAGCAAAAATCAAAGCAGGAAGCACCAGTGACTAGATCAATAAAAAAGTGGTCAGAGGAAGCAGATGCTAAGCTACCGGACTGTTTTGCTAGCACAGACTGGAATATGTTCCGGTATTCCTCCAATGGCATTGTGGAGTACACCACATCTGTCATTGGCTTCATCAATAAATGCGTTGATGACGTTGTCACCACAGTGACCATACGTACATACCCCATCCGGAAGCCAGGGGTTACAGGCAGCATCCGCACTGAGCTAAAGGCTAGAGCTGCCGCTTTCAAATAGCGGGGCAATAACCCGGAAGCTTATAGGAAATCCCGTTATGCCCTCCGACGAACCACCAAACAGGCAAAGCGTCAATACAGGACTAAGATCGAGTCGTACTACACCGGCTCTGACGCTCGTCGGATGTGGCAGGGCCTGTAAACCATTACAGTCTACAAAGGGAAGCACAGCCGAGAGCTGTCCAGTGACATGAGCCTACAAGCTAAACTACTTCTATGCTCGCTTCAAGGCAAATAACACTGAAACATGTATGAGAGCAACAGCTGTACCGGAAGACTGTGTGACCACTCTCTCCTCAGCCGATGAGTGTAAGACCTTTAGACAGGTCAACATTCACAAGGCCGCAGGGCCAGACGGATTACCAGGACGTGTACTGCGAGCACGTGCTGACCAACTAGCAAGTTTCTTCACTGACATTTTCAACCTCTCCCTGTCCGAGTCTGTAATACCAACATGTTTTAAGAAGACCACCATAGTTCCTGTGCCCAAGAACACTAAGATAACCTGCCTAAATGACTACCGACCCGTAGCACTCACGTCTGTAGCCATGAAGTGCTTTGAAAGGCTGGCCATGGCTCACATCAATACCATCATCCCAGAAACCCTAGACCCACTCCAAAATGCATACCGCCCCAACAGATCCACAGACGATGCCATTGCTATTGCACTCAACACTGCCCTTTCCCACCTGGACAAAAGGAGCACCTATGTGAGAATGCTATTCATTGACTACAGCTCAGCGTTCAACACCATAGTACCCTCGAAGGACCCTGGGACTAAATGCCTCCTTCTGCAACTGGATCCTGGACTTCCTGACGGGCCGCCCCCAGGTGGTAAGGGTAGGTAACAACACATACGCCATTCTGATCCTCAACACAGGGGCCCCTCAGGGGTGCGTGCTCAGTCCCCTCCTGTACTCCCTGTTCACTCATGACTGCACGGCCAGGCACGACTCCAACACCATCATTACATTTGCAGATGACACAACAGTGGTAGGCCTGATCACCAACAACAACGAGACAGCCTATAGGGAGGATGTCAGAGACCTGGCCGTGTGGTGCCAAGACAACAACCTCTCCCTCAACGTGATCAAGACAAAGGAGATGATTGTGGACTACAGTAAAAAGAGGACCGAGCACGCCCCATTCTCATCGACGGGGCTGCAGTAGAGCAGGTTGAGAGCTTCAAGTTCCTTGGTTTGCACATCACCAAAAAACTATCATGGTCCAAGCACACCATGACAGTCGTGAAGCGGGCACGACAAAACCTATTCCCCCTCAGGAGACTGAAAATATTTGGCATGGGTCCTCAGATCCTCAAAAGGTTTTACAGTTGCACCATCGAGAGCTTCCTGACTGGTTACATCACTGCCTGGTATGGCAACTGCTCGGCCTCCGACCTCCAATAGGCTTCTAAACAGCTTCTACCCCCAAGCCATAAGACTCCTGAACATCTAGTCAAATGGCTACCCAGACTATTCACATTGCTCCCCCCCTCCCCTCTCCACACCACTGCCACTGTCTGTTGTCATCTATGCATAGTCACTTTAACTCTACCTACATGTCCATACCACTTCAACTAAACGGTGCCCCGCACATTGACTCTGTACCGGAACCCCCCTGTATATATTGTTATTTTTTACTTCTGCTCTTTAATTACTTGTTACATTTGTCTCTTATTCTTATCCATGTTTTTTGAAACTGCACTCTCGGTTAGTGGCTCGTAAGTAAGCATCGCCGCGTGTGACTAATACAATTTGATTTGATTTAACTTGATGCTAAATGTAAATAAGCTTCATAAAGTGGACCAACTGTTCCTGCAGAAAATACTGTAGTTGTAGCTGCCCTTAAAAAAAATATTTTGATATATTAATGTTCAGATGACCTTCTGAACCAGCTCTTTTAAAATAACCACCATTTACATGAATGGCAGTTGAAGCATTTGGAAAAACATAGTATTAATTGCTTCCAGCATATGTCACTTGTTTAAAATGTCACTACATAATCTATTTAAGGCACTAGTCTAGTTCAGCATCTCATTAAAACCCAATAATGTACCTGTGCTTGTCTCAGACCTGGGTTCAAATACCATTTGAAATCTTTCAAATACTTTCAGCTATTGCTTCAGTCTGCCTGGAGTGCCCATTGGGTGGGTTTTGGCACTATTCTATTGGTTTCATTGTGCCAGGCAAACTCAATCAGGCACAGCTTAAGAATTTTCATTCATTTCAAATCATATTTGAACCCAGGTCTGGCTGGTGTTAATGAAAAAATAACACTGTGCCTTGGTAGTCTAAAGGAAATGAGGCAGACAGCAAACTCTCCTTACAGGCTCGATCAACCCAGCACACTCACACACACACTCAATCAACCCAGCAATTAATCACAGGTTGAATTAGTGGCCGGGCCCGATACAATTATGTAATTAGTCTGAAGTTGGACCTGACGTTAAGATACATAAACATCCTGATGATAGCTTCTCCTTCATGTGAAATGCAGCATCACATTCCCATCCCAGGCCAGGGCAACAGGAGAAGAATGAGAGGAAGCGTGCATGGCCCTCTTAAATGCTATTGAATCACTGCGTTCGAGACCGGGCGAGCCTCAGCAGCAGCCCTGCCATACAGCACAGCACTTACTGACTTATCAACTCTATACCTTTCTGTCTCTCTTTCTCTCATCTTAATAATTGAGAGGAAGACGTGTGATGAATGTGTTTAATAACTGGAGGAAATCAGAGCACTTAGGCAGCCCATCAATCTCAAGGTACAGGGGTGGAAGAAGACCAGAGCTTTCCAAATCCTTGAGATCTGGGAAGTGCTTTTTGGAGAGCTTTACCCAGATATGTGAAGACAAATTGAGAGGAATGGAGGGAGCGAGGTAGGTAGGAATGGGGGGAGCAGTAGAAAGAGAGAGAGAGCGGGAGAGAGAGGGAGAAAGAGAGAGAGAGCTGGTTATCTAGGAGCAAAGAGGTTGTTTGAGTTCCTCAGGGCCACGAGAGGGTAGTAGACAGACCAGTTATACACGGTGGAGTTCCAGAGCTCCAGAGAGACACACGGTTTACAGAGGGATGGAGATTTTAAAAAGGAGGACAGAGGGAAAGAAAGAAAGACAGGAGATGATAGTCTTCCTTTTCTGAAAATGTTGGATTCACAGTTTTGAAGAAGATAAAATGACCTTGCAGAATGAGCGGCAGAAAATGTGAAAAAGTATTGGACACAGATATAGAAAATGACTGGAAAACAAACTGAGATAGACAGAGGGATCAGAAGGGCTAGAGAAAGTGAAGTAAGGCAGGTTAAGTGTGTCTGTCAGCTTGGTTAGTTTTGAATACAACAACACAGGCTTTGTGCAGGCTTTGATGGGCTGTATTGTCAGCATGTTGTTTACACAAAGACCAGGTAACCCAGCAGGTCATTACAGCTGTACCCCCAGGGCACACTAAAGAGGAGACTCACACATCTCACCTCTTTCTCTTACTCGACAGGGAAACCCATACACTACACAGACTCTGTCAATCTCTTTCACTCTCTGCCTATCAATTCAATATCAATCTCCATATCTCTCTCTCTGTCTCTGTTTCTCTATCTCTCCCTCTCACTCACTCTCTCTCTGTCTCTCTCTCTCTGTATGTCTCTCTCTCTCCATATGTCTCTCTCTCTCTGTGTCTCTCTCTGTTTCTCTATCTCTCTCTCTCTGTCTCTCTCTCTCTCTGTATGTCTCTCTCTCTGTGTCTCTCTCTCTCCATATGTCTCTCTCTGTGTCTCTCTGTTTGTCTCTGTGTGTCTCTCTCTCTGTCTCTCTATCGCTCTCTCTCTGGGTCTCTCTCTCTCTCTATGTGTGTGTCTCTCTCTCTCTCTCTGTGTGTGTGTCTCTCTCTTTCTCTGTGTATCTCTTTCTTTCTCTCTCTGTGTGTTTCCCTCTCTCTGTGTGTGTCTCTCTCTTACTGCTACTGCAGCCTCAATGAGAGGAGTTCTAGGCTGGTCTAGGCTGTGTTGTGGGTGGGTTCCCCCTCCCTCCACTCTCCTCTGAAGTGTAGTAAAGCCTGTGGAATGCTTTCCTCTTATACCCCTTCACTTTGGTTGTAAATCTCCTGCATCCCTGCCTGGATAGCCGTTAAATGCCACATCGTCCACTCACATTTCTCCCCCAGGTTTTTTCCTTCCAAGCATAGCAAGAAACAGAGAGAGAGAGAGAGAGAGAGAGAGAGAGAGAGAGAGAGAGAGAGAGAGAGAAAGAGAATAATCTAATTTACTACCACCTGTTGGTGTGCATGTCACATGCATATCAGAAACAACATACCTATGTTTAGATTATAAATAGTAAACATTTTAAAAGGTTTTGGTACATTGTGAACTTATGCTCCGCAATTACACAGGCCAGGACATGGATCGGTACAGGAAGAGGAGAGAGAGATGGATGGAGGAAGGAAGGAACACCTGCTTGCAATTTTGGAAACAGAAAACTCCAGTTCTTGGGCTTGGCTGGCACAGCCACTCCGCATCATTTTTCAGATAAATCCAATATAAAGCCCATATAAACGCCAGCCCCTCTGGAGTGGGCCATGTGTGGACATTTTTGTAACGTTGCCAGAGGACCATGGAGCGACAGAGGCTACTTTAAAGGGGAAATGTGAAGAATTACTTTTCAATCTCCCCCTCTTAGAGGTTCAGCTGACCCATGTACGGCTAAATTGGTGCGTCTGTGGGGTGGGGGTCGACTGCTTCAGGGTAATTGACTTCACAGTTCCAGGAAGGAAAGATTTGAACAGTTATGGGACACAAGATATGAAATGTGTCTGAAAAATTTCAGTCAGTCATCTATTCATCAATTCATTCATTCATCCACATTAATTTAAATTGGAGAGGCCTGTGGAGTATTACAGTAAAACAACAAATTCAATTTACCATCACCTCTATCTACAAAAAACCTGAACCATAACCTTATCCTTTTAAGTTATCAACAGACCACAAAGGAAACTGCATACCTCTGTACTTTGAGAGTATTTTTGTCTAATTTTGGTAATTTTAGTTCTTTCTAGGGGATCAGTTTTGATTTTCCTAACAATTTTTCCCAGCCACACACATTTTGCAGTTGCTTATTTGTACTGTCTAAAGTCAGTGCCTGTTTTGAGTTTGATGCAAACCATCCAACCACAAAGACGACCCCTGCTCGCTCTGTGTTCAGCTACATGTTGATTCTGTGCCCAAATCCAGGGAATATCAAAGCACATTATGCCTCTGTTTCTGTCTCCTGCTCCCCTTTATCCAGGGAATGTTCCTAATAACTATAGGGATCCTCTCTATTGTCTTGTCTGTGGACATCTCTCTCTCTCTCTCTCTCTCTCTTCATGTGGTTTAGACACAAAGCACTTTGTCTTATGACTGTCTATGACTGAAAGAAGAACTGTATTGTAATGTCACACTGTATCTCCCCCAAGAGGAAATGGAGATCACCCCGCAAGAGAACAAGTCAATGTAAACAATGACATTCTCTAGAACAATGTAATTATCAGTACTAATGATCATACAGTATGTAAACCTTGTCCAAGCCAGAATGACCCATAGGATAGGAGCCTGTTCCTGTACTGTGATGCACCTTAATGGGCCTTCAGATCCTCAAAAAGTTCTATAGCTGCATCATTGAGAGCATCTGGACTGCTGCATCACGTATGGCAACTGCTTGGCAACCGACGCAAGACGCTACAGAGAGTAGTGTGTATGGCGCAGTACATCACTGGGGCCGAGCTCCCTGCCATCCAGGACCTCCATACCAGGCGGTGTCAGAGGAAGGCCCTAAAGATAGTCAAAGACTCCAGCCACCCAATCACAGACTGTTCTCTCTGCTTTCCGCACTGCAAGCGGTACCGAAGTCTAGAACCAACAGGACCCTGAACAGCTTCTACCCCCAAGCCATAAGACTACTAAATAGTCAACCAAATAGCTACACAGACTATCTGCTCTTTTCACTAACTCTTTTGACTCATCACACACTTGTGTTTATTTCTATCCTATTGCCTAGTCACTTTACCCCTACCTATATGTACCTATATACCTCAATTAACTTGTACACCTGCACATTGACTCAGTACTGGTACCCCCTGTATATAGCCAAGTTAACGTTACTCATTGTGTATTTATTCCACGTCCCTTTTTCAGGATCCTGTCTTTCAAAGATACATCTTAAAAATCCAAATACCTTCACAGATCTTCATTGTAAAGGGTTTAAACACTGTTTCACATGCTTGTTCAATGAATCATAAACAATTAATGAACATGCACCTGTGGAGCAGTCGTTAAGACACTAACAGCTTACAGATGGTAGCCAATTAAGGTTATGAAAACAGTTATGAAAACTTAGGACAATAAAGAGGCCTTTCAACTGACTCTGAAAAACACCAAAAGAAAGATGCCCAGGGTCCCTGCTCATCTGCGTGAATGTGCCTTAGGCATGCTGCAAGGAGGCATGAGAACTGCAGAAGTGGCCAGGGGAAAAAATTGCAATGTCCATACTGTGAGACACCTAAGACAGCGCTAAAGGGAGACAGGATGGACAGCTGATCATCCTCGCAGTGGCAGACCACGTGTAACAACACCTGCACAGGATCAGTACATCTGAACATCACACCTGCGGGACAGGTACAGGGTGGAAACAACAACTGCCAGAGTTACACCAGGAATGCATAATCCCTCCATCAGTGCTTAGACTGTCCGCAATAGGCTGAGAGGCTGGACTGAGGGCTTGTAGGCCTGTTGTATGGCAGGTCCTCACCAGACATCACCGGCAACAACGTCGCTTATGGGCACAAACCAACTGTCGCTGGACCAGGCAGGACTGGCAAAAAGTGCTCTTCCCTGACCAAGCGCGGTTTTGTCTCACCAGAGGTGATGGTCGGGTTCGGGTTTATCGTCAAATAAATGAGTGTTACACCGAGGCCTGTTCTCTGGAGCAGGATCGATTTGGAGGTGGAGGGTCCGTCATGGTCTGGGGCGGTGTGTCACAGCATCATCGGACTGAGCTTGTTGTCATTGCAGGCAACGCTGTGTGTTACAGGGAAGACATCCTCCTCCCTCATGTGGTACCCTTCCTGCAGGCTCATCCTGACATGACCATCCAACATGACAATGCCACCAGCCATACTGCTCGTTCTGTGTGTGATTTCCTGCAAGACAGGAATGGCAGTGTTCTGCCATGGCCAGCGAAGAGCCCGGATCACAATCCCATTGAGCACGTCTGGGACCTGTTGGATCGGAGGGTGTAGCCTTGGGCCATTCCCCCCAGAAATGTCCGGGAACTTGCAGGTGCCTTGGTGGAAGAGTGGGGTAACATCTCACAGCAAGAACCGGCAAATCTGGTGCAGTCCATGAGGAGGAGTTGCACTGCAGTACTTAATGAAGGTGGTGGCCACATCAGATACTGACTGTTACTTTTGATTTTGACCCCCCCTTTGTTCAAGGACACATTATTCAATTTTTGTTAGTCACATGTCTGTGGAACTTGTTCAGTTTATGTCTCAGTTGTTGAATCTTGTTATGTTCATACAAATATTTACACATGTTAATAAGTTTGCTGAAAATAAACACAGTTGAGGTGAAAGGACGTTTATTTTTTTGATGAGTTTATTTTTGTCTATACTTTTCACTCTCCATTGTAAGAAAGGGCTGTAAAAATAAGCATGTCACTGTTAGTCTACACCTGTGGTTTACGAAGCATGTAACAAATACAATTTGATTGATTTTATGTACAAGTACACCCCCTGGACCACCTCAAAGTCCTGTTTGTTCCTCACCTGCTCTGAGGATCTCTCTGTGAGGATGCTCTAACCCTCTGCGGCCCCGCCTCTTTCTCCCAGGGTTACGCCTCATTGGAAAACAAACATCCTGCCCCCTGCCCCTACAACACAAACACCCCTCCCCTACACCTCCCCATCCCCCCCTCTCCTAGCTCAGCCTGTAACCCTATCCTACCTGCAGCAGATCTCTTACATGCATTCATCAACGTCAGCCATTAAGACATGTTCTTTGGGAAAGAAAAGCAAAACATTAGATTAGATTAGAGAGAGAGAGACAGAGAGACAGAGAGAGGGAGAGAGAGAGAGAGGGGGGGAGAGAGAAAGGCTGTTCTGTTACTGGTCTGGTGAATGGTGACTACTGAGACCCCTGAAGAGGTAAAAAAAAATGTAGGATTCCGCTCAGTGGAGAAATTGAACTGGACTTGGAATCAAATGTTTCAAATGCAGGTCAAATTAAATGTACAGTAACTGCCCCCACTTGGACTGTTCCTCTTCATTCTACAATAGGGGTGAAGGGCCTACCATAGAGGGCCTCCCATAGAGTGAGGAAGGTCTCCAGTGTGTGCTTTCATATTGAAGATTAGTTTGGGTGGCTGACTGGTGGTTTGGGTTGGGTTTGGTGAGACTAGACACAGGAAGAAGGAAGAGTTGTACCGCAACTAAGACGCCACCAGCACCAACTTATTCTGCCTCCATTCCGGAATCATGCCATGGATCATTCCGGAATCATCACCATGGATGAGCAGCGGGCAGCAGATCACATGCATGCCGGTTGGCTGAGCCATCTGATAATGGCCATAGAGAAGTGCCAATCAGCCTGAGGAGATAATGTGGGAGATAATGCATGTACAGTGAGGGAAAAAGTATTTGATCCCCTGCTGATTTTGTATGTTTTCCCACTGACAAAGAAATGATCCGTCTATAATTTTAATGGTAGGTTTATTTGAACAGTGAGAGACAGAATAACAACAAAAAAATCCAGAAAAACGCATGTCAAAAATGTTATAAATTGATTTGCATTTTAATGAGGGAAATAAGTATTTGACCCCCTCTCAATTAGAAAGATTTCTGGCCCCCAGGTGTCTTTTATACAGGTAACGAGCTGATATTAGGAGCACACTCTTAAAGGGAGTGCTCCTAATCTCAGTTTGTTACCTGTATAAAAGACACCTGTCCACAGAAGCAATCAATCAATCAGATTCCAAACTCTCCACCATGGCCAAGACCATAGAGCTCTCCAAGGATGTCAAGGACAAGATTGTAGACTTACACAAGGCTGGAATGAGCTACAAGACCGTCGCCAAGCAGCTTGGTGAGAAGATGACAACAGTTGGTGCGATTATTTGCAAATGGAAGAAACACAAAATAACTGTCAATCTACCTCGGCCTGGGGCTCCATGCAAGATCTCACCTCGTGGAGTTGCAATGATCATGAAAACGGTGAGGAATCAGCCCAGAACTACACGGGAGGATCTTGTCATTGATCTCAAGGCAGCTGGGACCATAGTCAGCAAGAAAACAATTGGTAACACACTGCGCCGTGAAGGACTGAAATCCTGCAGCGCCCGCAAGGTCCCCCTGCTCAAGAAAGCACATATACATGCCCGTCTGAAGTTTGCCAATAAACATCTGAATGATTCAGAGGACAACTGGGTGAAAGTGTTGTGGTCAGATGAGACCAAAATGGATCAACTCGACTCGCCGTGTTTGGAGGAGGAGGAATGCTGCCTATGACCCCAAGAACACCATCCCCACTGTCAAACATGGAGGTGGAAACATTATGCTCAGGGGGTGTTTTTCTGCTATGGGGACAGGACAACTTCACCGCATCAAAGGGACAATGGACGGGGCCATGTACCGTCAAATCTTGGGTGAGAACCTCCTTCCCTCAGCCAGGGCATTGAAAATGGGTCGTGGATGGGTATTCCAGCATGACAATGACCCAAAACACACGGCCAAGGCAACAAAGGAGTGGCTCAAGAAGAAGCACATTAAGGTCCTGGAGTGGCCTAGCCAGTCTCCAGACCTTAATCCCATAGAAAATCTGTGGAGGAACCTGAAGGTTCGAGTTGCCAAACATCAGCCTCGAAACCTTAATGACTTGGAGAAGATCTGCAAAGAGGAGTGGGACAAAATTCCTCCTGAGATGTGTGCAAACTTGATGTCCAACTACGAGAAACGTCTGACCTCTGTGATTGCCAACAAGGGTTTTGCCACCAGGTACTAAGTCATGTTTTGCAGAGGAGTCAAATACTTACTGTATTTCCCTCAATAAAATGCAAATCAATTTATAACAATTTGTAACATCTCTCATTGTTCAAATAAACCTACCATTAAAATTATAGACTGATCATTTATTTGTCAGTGGGCAAATGTACAAAATCAGCAGGGGAGCAAATACTTTTTTCCCTCACTGTAGGTCCAGGAGGATAGGATATGTCAGGGTTCTGAATCAACAAAGAGAGGGAGAAAGTCTGTAGTCAGTGGGAGGGGTAGATCAGGGTTAATCCAATCAGAATTGTTTTTTCCTTCTTTTATATTTAACACACAAATATTGTTACCAATGGGATAATTGCAGTGGAAAGCGAATTATAGAGTAGGTTTGATGTGACGTGAGTAGGTTTGATGATTCAGCTAATAGCCTTTTCCTCTGTAATTATATATTTTGGGGTATAATCAGCAGTGGTCAAAGTAAAAAGATACAGCCAGGGCCTAGATCAGTAGTGGGAGAGTTGAACCTTCCAGATCTGGTGGATCACTCAGTAATTCAGTGTTGCGTGGAGAGTTTGTGTGTGTTTGTGAATGAATAGAGGAGATCCATTGAGGATCGAAGACCAAGTCTGAGTCCCAAATAGCACCTTAATCCCTATAGAGTGCACTACTTTTAACCAGATCCATATGGGCCCTGGTCAAAAGTAGTGCACTGTATAGTGAATAGGGAGCCATTTAGGACAAACAGCCCAAGAAAGAGAAACAAGGCTCCTCGTTTCCTCTGTTCATACCGGAGATGCCTGTGTTTGATCTTTGAAGTGAAGCTCTTTATAAATGGGGCAGTGTGCGTTTCTAAGCAAAGAGACCCTTCTGGAGTGACTCTGTCACTTTCATCTCATCCCTTGTACTTCCCCACCCCATGTTATAACCAACACACAGCAGACACCTTGCCTGCACTCTGAATGAGTGAGTCATAGAGCAAAGAATGAATCTGATGCGGGAAAACAGAGCAAGAATGTCTGAGAGGAACGCATCACAGCAACAATACAAGACAGACTGACCTGAGATCAAACCTATCAATAGTACAAGCTAGAACACTCAAAAGACAGCTCTCCAAAAAACCATACACAGTGCCTTCAGAAAGTGTTCAAACCCCTTGACTTTTTTTATGGCCTAAACACAATATCCCCATAATGTCAAAGTGGAATTATGTTTAAATACAAACCCCCCAAAAAAGTGAATTAAAAATGAAAAGCTGTAAAAAATTCAAATAAAAAGACAATAAGTATTCAACCCCTTGGTTAGCCTAAATAGTGTAAGTTCAGGAGAGAAAAAGTGCTTAACAAGTGAAATAATGGACTCACTCTGTGCGCAATAATAGTGTTTAACATGATTTTTGAACGACTACCTCAACTCTGTACTGCACACATACAATTATCTGTAAGGTCCTTTAGTTGAGCAGTGAATTTCAAACACAGATTCAACCACAAAGACCAGGGAGATTTTACAATACATCACCAAGAAGGGCACCTATTGCTATATGGGTAAAAAAAAAAAAAAAAACAGACATTGAATATTCCGTTGAGCATGGTTAAGTTATTAATTTATTCATTACACTTTGGATGGTGTATCAATACACCCAGTCACTACAAAGATACAGGTGTCCTTCCTAATTCAGTTGTCAGAGAGGAATTTATTGAGAACCAGTTACAGAGTTTAATGGCTGTGATGAGAGAACACTGAGGATGGATCACCACTGTAGTTACTCCACAATACTAACCTGATTGACAGAGTGAAAAGAAGAAAGCCTGCATAGAATAAAAAATATTCCAAACCATGCATCCTGTTTGCAACAAGGCACTAAAGTAATACTGTCCCGAATACAAAGTGTTAAGTTTGGGCCAAATCCAATACAACACATTACTGAGTACCATTCTTCATATTTTCAAGCATAGTGGTGGCTGCATCATGTTATGGGTACACTTGTAATCGATAAGGACTGGAGAGTTTTTGAAGATAAAACATAAACAGAATGGAGCTAAGCACAGCCAAAATTCTAGAGGGAAATCTGGTTCAGACACTGGGAGATGAATTCACCTTTCAGCAGGACAATAACCTAAAACACAAGGGCAAATCTACACTGGAGTTGCTTACCAAGGAGACATTGAATGTTCCTGAGTGGCCGAGTTACAGCTTTGACTTAAATCTACTTGGAAATCTATGGCAAGACCTGAAAATGGTTGTCTAGCAAAGATCAACAACAACTTTGAGAGAACTTGAAGAATAAAAAAAAAAATCATGGCCAAATGTTGCACAATCCAGGTGTGGAATTTCTATATTTCATTTTCAATAAATTTGCTAAAATTTCTAAAAACATGTTTCAATTTGTCGTTATGGGATATTGTGTGTAGATGGATGAGAAAACAAAATATTGAATCCGTTTTGAATTCAGGCTGTAACACAACACAATGAGGAATAAGTCAAGCGGTATGAATAGTTTCTGAAGGCACTGTACATCAGTGTTGCTTATCCATAGAAATCCCCTGGCTGTTCCACTGCTGTGAACATGGTGAGAGTCCAGACAGAGCATGTCTCCCAAATAGCACCCTAATCTCTATATAGTGCAGGGCCCTGGTGAAACGTAGTGCTCTATAAAGGGAATAGGGTCCCATTACTGACACATCCAGAGTCTGACCCCAGTGAAGCGTCCCAGTCTAGGGGTACGTGGCTCACGCAGCTGTGGACTGTTTGGCGGAACGTGGTGGACAGGGGGGTGGTTCAGGGGGCCACTCACGCACCACTAAAGGAATGAAGCGGATTATGACACCCCCATCAAACCTCTGTCTTTATCCCAAAACGCTCTTTGCCCTCCTCCCCTAAACAGCTTAGGAGAGTAGCGATGTTTGGTGCCGTCCGTCCAGTTTCTCTCCACTGCCTCTGGTTGCACAGCACAGGTAACAGTTATAAACACAGGTAACAGTTATAGACACAGGTAACCGTTATAAACACAGGTAACAGTTATAAACACAGGTAACAGACCTGTTCTACAGATGCATTTTGATGAATGAGGACAATGAGTAAGAGGCTGATATAATTGAAAACATACTTCTGCCCTCCCGCTCCCTTGACTTACAGTAACTTTCCTAGAGCTGTCTGGAGGGGCGGCGGGCGGCAGCCATCATGTTCAGATGATTACATTGAACACAATGGCGATTATAACATGGAAGTATTGGTGGAGGAAACTTAATCATCAAAGCTCATATGCATCGAAACCAGTAGACTACACTGGCTACACATTAAATGCACTAATAGCCAATCCCATAAATGAGTTTTGAGCCATAAACACAAACGTTATAACATTTGGGTATCGATCAGTTTATGGCTACTTCCCATAACTTTAGCTGTTATTGCACAGAAGACCAGGGGTAGTCTAGCATACTTTTATAGAGTAAACTAGCTAGGAATCGGTCTGCAATATTGTGAGACTTCGTGTGTTGGCCTGCCTGTTACGAAGAACATGGTTAACAATATGAAATGTATATAACATTATACCTTTGCTTCATCTATTGCACAGTTACAATTCCATCAAATATATTTATAACTAAACCTTCTTCTACATGTGGTTCCATGGGTATTACTGTCTGCCATTAAACATCAAAAATAAGACATATAGCCTATAGGACATTATAGCTAGCCTACCTCAAAACAGATGCTAGCCACTGCTCCATGATCCACCACCAACTATTAGACTAGAATCTTCTTTCACAGCTTGCTTTATTTTAATGGTTGGCCATATTTTAAAGTGTAGGTGGCTAATGAGCAGCGAGACATTTTATCGCTACATTTCCTTCATAATGCAAAGTTTGACAATTATTTGCTAGGAGATAGCTAAGCTAGCCACCTAGTTTGAAGACATGGAAACAGCGTGTGGTAAACAACTAGCTAGCTATGAAGTTGACACATCAGTCCAATCAAAGCATAAGACGTTGATTTATCTGTGGCCAATGACAGTGAGCCTTCTTGGGCAGTCTCTTCTACTGTAAATCAATGGAGCACAGAATAGGGGCTTTTGCTGGCTAGCTCTCCAAACAGATGCTGGGGTGACATAGTGTCCCCATGAGTGACAGCACCCTGAGCCAATCACGTGCAGCCAGAGAAGATCAACAACGCATGCGCTCTGTGCTTTCTCTGTCTGCCCCTCCACCACAGAAAGCAGAGTGAAGCTAAAACAACTGCATTTTGGAGCTGCCTTACTCAATAAAAATGTACCAAAACAACAATACAATGGGAAAGTGACCACATATGCTTATTTTTTATCAAGCAATTGTTTAAATAAAATAACATTTTTGCTAACTGATGTGCTACATTGTTGTGACATGAAATAACAGAATTGCATGCAAATCTCCTGGATATTGGAGGGCTCGGTCCCACCTGCCCCACGTGGCGCAACACCACTGATTTAGCAGAGGTTATTTTAATGCTCAGGTTCCTGCCTATCTCTGGCCTGAACTGAAGCACAGTTCAGTCAATCGAATTCAAAATCAAAGGCCTTTTTTTCATCAGTAGTTATCACATAGGGCTTTACACTTACCCTGCCCCTAAACCCCAAAGAGCAAGTCAATCAATGGTTGACTCAAAGTTTAGAGGAGTCCCTCATGGCGAAACCCAGAGAGCACGTAGCAGGATCGTGGAACTGGAAGCTATCTGTCTGTTTGTTTCTGTTTCGTGTTGAAAGGGAATCTCTCATCTCTATCTCCCCCATGGTGAGGTGTCTCGTCTTCACACAAAGGGAAGCAGTTGAGGTTTATCTCTTGAAGATTTACACAGAGACAGACACAGCGACTGTTCTCTCATCCCCTAGGTTAAGTGGTTGGACAGATAAGGTACTCAGAGATTGCTGTCTCTCTGTGGAATGTGTACATAGGGAGCGTACAGTACAATAGTCAAGTAGATGTCTTCTTAACACAGCCACAGGGGTCCATCTCCCTCTGCAGGTATATTCAAACTGGTTTTAAACTCAACTGAGGCAGGAATCACTGTCAATTACAATTGACAGTTATAAAATACATAAACTAATACACAGAGAACATGTATAATAATATACAACATTCTTCTCTAGACTGACATGTATTTCTCTGTGTTGTTTGGTCTGAGATGTTAGTATAGACTGAGTGTGGTGAGCAGTAAAGCAGAGAGAGGAGGCTGTCCAGAACAGAACTGTTGGATTAAAACAAAGTACCGCATCTGATGTCTTTAGAGAAGCACTCAGGTTGTCAAGTCAAAGAGCTCCAGGAGAGGGAGATAAAACCAAACCACATCCAAAAGTTGTTTGTTTTCATAGTTTTGACGGCTGTTTGCATACCTGCATGACTCCTCACTCAACCCACAGGCTTTAAGTACACAATCGATGTCACTGTTCCGTCGCTCGCTCCGTTCTTATCGGCCGCAGAGCTAAACCACAGAGCAACAGCCCAGCCTCAGACCTGAGTTCAAATACTATTTGAAATCATTTCTAAATTCTGTGTTTAATCTGTGCTTGATTGAGCTTGCCTGTTGCAAGAAACCAATAGAAAAGTCTCAAAAGGGCAAACCCCTGCCACCTAGCACTCCAGGCAGGCTAGAGTAAACACTCAAGTGTATTTGAAAGATTGCGAATACTATTTGAAGCCAGGTCTGCCTGACCTCACCTCCCTCTCCAGTGAGGAGAAATGTACACTATGTTCAATCACCATGGAGAACATAACCTGCCTGTTAGCTGCAGCGTGCAGCCCCTGTCCCGTCTGAAGGGAAAAGAAGAGAAGAGGCTTTTCACTGTCGAGATCTGTCTGGAGTCTCAGTCAGTCGTCATCAACTTATAACAGAGCCATTGTCACCGTCAACAGTGATGTCAACATGGATGTCTATGACTTTATGGTCAAATATTGTTGTCATGATGATAATCAGCCTAATCATCATCATCACATAATAAATAGAATCACTAGAATGATATCATCTCTACGCTCATCATCATCAACAACAAGTCTCTCTCCCTCTTTCTCTCTCTTTATCACACCTCTCTTTAAATGTCTCACTTTCTTTTACTCTCATTCATTCTTCCTCTTTTTGCTGCATTTACAACACCACTCATTTGTCACTCAGACACTGTAGTTGTCCTTGTGGCACTGCAACGTGTGTATGTGTGTGTGTGTGTGTGCGTGCGTGTGTGGGTGTATGTCTGTGTACGCACGCGCATGAGTGTGTTGAATAAATGCTCTGCGGGATTGTGGTGTTTGTTTATTTGCTTTCAGAGAAAGCTCTTAAAGTGTGTGAGTAAAATCCCTGCAACAGCCGTGAGGCAGACAGACACAGACAGACACACGGGGGGGAGGGTCCCTGGCCTATGCTGCTGGTGTGTAAACAGAATCTGCTGGGCTTGGCTGCTCGCGACACTCCTCACATGCTGAGGTGTTTATGGGTCCCTGTGTGGAGAGCTTCCCATTGCACCCCAGGGGTATTCCACTACACACACACACACATACACACGCGAGCGCACCCACACGCAAACACACACACACACGAGCGTGCCCGAACGCACACACCTCCTCCACTCCCTTATACATAATGTTTATCGGGTTGGGTTTCAAAGACAGCATACGTGTGTGTGTGCGTGTGTGCGTGCGTGTGTGCGTGCGTGCGTGTGTGTGTGTGTGTGTGTGTGTGTGTGTGCAGATGTAGTTTGTGGTGTTTTGTTAGGGGAGCACCCGTTCCCAGTGAAATAGATTGTGTATTTGTTTACTCTGTTGCTGATATAAACAGTGAGCGGTCGTGTCATTACAAAACGGCCTCAGACTTATTTATGGCCCTGGTTTTTCCAAAGCAGAGCTGTGTCAGTCAGCTAGGGTGAAGCTGCTTATGAGGGCTTTCTAAAGGGGCAGATGGGTTTCCTTGGGAAAGGTGGATGGATGGGCTAATATTCCTTCTTGAAGTAGTTTGGTTCTGCAGTAAAAAGAGTGGAGAGAGAGATGTAAAGAGAGAGAAAGAGCGGGCAAGTGGTGGGGGGACAGAGAGGGAGCGGGAGAGGGGGGCGAGAGAGAGAGTGAGGGCAAGAGAGAGTGAGAGAGAGAGAGTGAGGGCGAGAGAGAGAGAGGGGGGGAGAGAGAGAGAGAGGGGGGAGAGAGAGAGAAGGCAAGAGAGAGTGAGAGAGAGAGAGTGAGGGCAAGAGAGAGTGAGAGAGAGAGAGTGAGGGCGAGAGAGAGATAGAGAGAGAGAGAGAGAGAGAGGGGGAGAGAGAGAGAGAGAGGGGGGAGAGTGATAGAGAGAGAAAGAGAGAGAGAGTGAGGGTGAGAGAGAAAGAGAGAGAGCAAGCGAGAGAGAGAGAGAGAGAGAGAGAGAGAGAGAGAGAGAGAGAGAGAGAGAGAGAGAGAAAGAGAAAGCGAGTGAGAGAGAGAGAGAGAGAGGGGGGGAGAGTGAGAGTGAGAGAGAGAGAGAAAGAGAGAGAGAGTGAGGGCGAGAGAGCGAGAGGGGGGTAGTGAGGGCGAGAGAGAGAGAGAGAGAGAGAGAGAGAGAGAGAGAGAGAGGGGGGGGGGTGAGTAGATAAATAAAGAAGGAACTGACAGAGAAAGGGATTAAGAGAGAGCGAGGGGAGACCGCTGGTCAGTTTGAGGAGGAGAGGGAGACAGTGAGGGGTTCAGTGAGTCTGTGTTTTTCCGTTCTCATGCAACACTTCACTATACAACTGTAAATCTACCCTATAACTACCTACATTAAAATGTCCCAGTTTAAATAGTTGGAAGATGACTACATTATTGATGTTAGAATGTGAAAATAAGTCTTCATGGCCGGCCCAGCTTTTATCTGGGGTGTTAGTGAGATCTGTGAAGGCTTTCTGGGGATCTAACACAAAATGAAGAACATTTCCTTCTCATCACCTGGCTGGGATTTTTTTAAGCAATGAACATTTGATTCAGTGCTTTTAATTGTCCAACCTATTAGTAATTTATGACTTAATTTATAGTATATTGGTATAAAGACACAGTATTTCCCTTTTATCTATTTTTACCTACTTAAGTTGATCTTACTTTAAGGATATTGTGGGTGTTTTGTTGCTGTGCTTTTATTCTATTGCCTGTGGGGTGGAAGGCAGGCAGCTCAGTCATGGGACCTATCTTCTCCATTACAGAGAGCTTGGTGAGAATGTCACACAGAATGAAGTTTATTCAACTGCTACAAGTTGTCTAGTGTATATCCAGTTGTTTGACAGTATAAAGTGAATCCAATGATGATACATTGGCTGGATCGCACTTATAAACAAAACAGTTAGTGTGTTTTAAAATACCAATCTGTAAACCCTTTCTGTGTGTAGGAGTAACGATGTAAAAACTCAAACAAGATGAATAACCTGCGATGCAGAGACCATAAACTCCCTCAGTTAGAAATCAGACTTGAGTCAGTAGAGTGAAACAGCTATTCTGTCCTGACTTGTAAAATGATTATAGTGTAATAACTTTGACTTAACTCTAATAACAAACACATGAGTCAACCAATACGCTTTCCGCAAGAATCCTTTGGAAAGCCTAGTAGCCTACTTCAGCAATTTGTTTTCATAAAGTGATAAATAGTTACACAGCAAAGTATCACTCTGTCAGGATTGGAAGGCTTGTACAGGCTGGGCTTAGCACTTATTGTTCCAGTGTTAGGCTGATAGGTGGAGAGGGGAAAACGACCTATCATTTGTTGACAGAACACTACAGTAGTTAAACTACAGTGACCAGAGACCCTGGGAGGGAGGGAGCTGTTGTTGGCTATGGAGAAACTACTACTGCAAGGTTGCAAAACTGAACTGTGAAGCATCTCATGTGTGAAGTGTAAACTGGTTTAATGTGCTCAATTGTCAAGATAGATCTACTTTTGGGGTTTGTTTGTTTCCCCACTGGTTTGATGTCAGTAGTTACCCCCTGGGTTATGTTAGGCCTATGTTATGTTATGCTATGTTATCTTATGATATGTTATCACAAACAGTGTTATGCCTGTCTGTAATGTTATAGTGGCGTGTGAGCGTTTCCAGCCGCCACAGCGTGTGTGGGGAGAGTGATCTGTGTTTTGGGGGTCGCAATGTTTCCGATCATAGCAGGGTTCAGAGGGCTCGCCCAAGCCACAGAGGAAATGCCCTGTAGGCAGAATCCCTAAACACACACACCACAAACACACACACACACCACTCACACAAACACACGCACAAACACACACACACGTGCAATCATGGAGAATGTTTACCATGATGGTAGAGTGTTGCCACATTTGTGTTTTCCTTTGGTTCCTCTTTCTCTGTCTGTTTGCCACTTGTTGGTGATTACAAAATCCAGTAAAGTTCCAGGAACAAGAGAAATACTATTCATCTATTATGGAGGTGGCTGATTTCTGGCTTGTTAGTAAAAGGTATCTTTCTCCCGCTCTCTCTCCCTCCCCTCTCCCCTCTCTCTCCCTCTCCCTCACTCTCTCTCCCTCTCCCTCACTCTCTCTCCCTCTCCCTCTCCCTCTCCCTCACTCTCTCTCCCTCTCCCTCACTCTCTCTCCCTCTCCCTCACTCTCTCTCCCTCTCCCTCACTCTCTCCCTCTCCCTCACTCTCTCTCCCTCTCCCTCACTCCCTCTCCCTCACTCTCTCTCCCTCTCCCTCACTCTCTCTCCCTCAAAGGTGTTTTAACCATCTGAAGTGCTTCCTCCCTGGTGGCCTTTCTGTTCAGTCCAAAACCCCAATTCAATTTTTTCCACTGTCAAATAACATTGCATTATATTCCGTTTAGAGGGGGTGAGGGTGTATGTATGCCTACTACATTTTGTGTTTGGAAGTCCCGGAAGTGTACAAGAGATTTGTGGTTAAGTGTAATATTGCAGCTGTGCTACGAGTATCAGTAGGATTGTACAGTCGTGGCCAAAAGTTTTGAAAATGACACAAATATTAATTTCCACAAAGTTTGCTGCTTCAGTGTCTTTAGATATTTTTTGTCAGATGTTACTACAGATTACTAAAGTATAATTACAAGCATTTCATAAGTGTCAAAGGCCTTTATTGATGCAAAGAGTCAATATTTGCAGTCTTGACCCTTCTTTTCATGACCTCTGCAGTCTGCCTTGGCATGCTGTCAATTAACTTCTGGGCCACATCCTGACTGATGGCAGCCCATTCTTGCATAATCAATGCTTGGAGTTTGTCAGAATTTGTGGGTTTTTGTTTGTCCACCCGCCTCTTGAGGATTGACCACAAGTTCTCATTGGGATTAAGGTCTGGGGAGTTTCCTGGCCATGGACCCAAAATATCGATGTTTTGTTCCCCGAGCCTTATGGCAAGGTGCTCCATCATGCTGGAAAAGGCATTGTTCGTCACCAAACTGTTCCTGAATAGTTGGGAGAAGTTGCTCTCGGAGGATGTGTTGGTACCATTCTTTATTCATGGCTGTGTTCTCACAAAATTGTGAGTGAGCCCACTCCCTTGGCTGAGAAGCAACCCCACACATGAATGGTCTCAGGATGCTTTACTGTTGGTATGACACAGGACTGATGGTAGCGCTCACCTTGTCTTCTCCGGACAAGCTTTTTTCCGAGAGAGTGAGGAAAGAGAAAATTACTTTACCCCAGAATATCAGCCTGTCCCTGATGTTTTTCCTGGAGAGAAGTAGCTTCTTTGCTGCCCTTCTTGACACCAGGCCATCCTCCAAAAGTCTTCGCCTCACTGTGTGTGCAGATGCACTCACACCTGCCTGCTGCCATTCCTTAGCAAGCTCGGTACTGGTGGTGCCCCGATCCCACAGCTGAATCAACTTTAGGAGACGGTCCTGGCGCTTGCTGGACTTCCTAGGGCACCATGAAGCCTTCTTCACAACAATTGAACCGCTCTCCTTGAAGTTCTTGATGATCTGATAAATAGTTGATTTAGGTGCAATCTTACTGGCAGCAATATCCTTGCCTGTGAAGCCCTTTTTGCGCAAAGCGATGATGACGGCACGTTTCCTTGCAGGTAACCATGGTTGGCAGAGGAAGAACAATATTTCCAAGCACCACCCTCCTTTTGAAGCTTCCAGTCTGTTATTCAAACTCAATCAGCATGACAGAGTGATCTCCAGCCTTGTCCTCGTCAACACTCACACCTGTGTTAACGAGAGAATCACTGACATGATGTCAGCTGGTCCTTTTGTGGCAGGGCTGAAATACAGTGGAAATGTTTTTGGGGGGGATTCAGTTCATTTGCATGGCAAAGAGGGACTTTGCAATTAATTGCAATTCATCTGATCACTCTTCATAATATTCTGGAGTATATGCAAAGTGAAAATATATATTTGTGTCATTCTTAAAACTTTTGGCGGCATGTAGCCTAGTGGTTAGAGCGTTGGACTAGTAACCGGAAGGTTGCAAGTTCAAACCCCCGAGCTGACAAGGTACAAATCTGTCGTTCTGCCCCTGAACAGGCATTTAACCCACTGTTCCTAGGCCGTCATTGAAAATAAGAATTTGTTCTTAACTGACTTGCCTAGTTAAATAAAGGTAAAGAATAAAATAAAATAAAAACTGTATACCAGGTGAGTAACAAAGCCAAGGGAGTAGTCATTGTTGATGTGAAATGGTTGTCTATAACTACAGCAATCCAACTGCAGCTATTAAAGGCAAGGCAAGGATGTGAAGAATGTCTATGTCAGAAAACATAGGATCCAAACGTAATAAATCTGCTTACAAAATATCAGAGTGGGATCCCTCAGCACTTTGGATATATACTGCGTTAGCCTTCCCTTCACAACCCACTCCAACTACAACCCTGCATTAGCCTTCCCTTCACAACCCACTCCAACTACAACCCTGCATTAGCCTTTCCTTCACAACCCACTCCAACTACAACCCTGCATTAGCCTTTCCTTCACAACCCACTCCAACTACAACCCTGCATTAGCCTTTCCTTCACAACCTACTCCAACTACAACCCTGCATTAGCCTTTCCTTCACAACCCACTCCAACTACCACCCTGCATTAGCCTTCCCTAAACAACCCACTCCAACTACAACCCTGCAGTAGCCTTTCCTTCACATCCAACTACAACCCTGCATTAGTCTTCCCTTCACAACCCACTCCAACTACAACCCTGCATTAGCCTTTCCTTCACAACCCACTCCAACTACAACCCTGCATTAGCCTTTCCTTCACAACCCACTCCAACTACCACCCTGCATTAGCCTTCCCTTCACAACCCACTCCAACTACAACCCTGCATTAGCCTTCCCTTCACAACCCACTCCAACTACAACCCTGCATTAGCCTTTCCTTCACAACCCACTCCAACTACAACCCTGCATTAGCCTTCCCTTCACAACCCACTCCAACTACAACCCCGTATTAGCCTTCCCTTCACAACCCACTCCAACTACAACCCTGCATTAGCCTTCCCTTCACAACCCACTCCAACTACCACCCTGCATTAGCCTTTCCTTCACAACCCACTCCAACTACCACCCTGCATTAGCCTTTCCTTCACAACCCACTCCAACTACCACCCTGCATTAGCCTTCCCTTCACAACCCACTCCAACTACAACCCTGGATGTATGTTGCCGGTGTCTCATGGCTGTTTGCGACCAGGGCCAGTTAAGGGTTTGGCCTAGCAGCCTGGTGCCAGATCTACTTGTGCTGCCTTGCCAACTCCTATGGTCATTATGACCATACAGATGTAGGATCTTAATTTGAGCCAGTTTTCTACAGCAGGAAAATAATCCTGCAGCCGCAGGAAATTTGAATTATTATGTGGATTATAATTCATGAAATGATGAGAGGCCGTCTGTGCTCTTTAAAGGTCCTTTTTAACAAATAGTGTCAGCTCCAGGTGTGTAGGTATCAAAAATAGTGTCAGCTCCAGGTGTGTAGGTACAAAAATAGGAATTATTAGAAAGAAGGGAACCAGCACGCACACGTGAAAAATAGGAAAGATCCAAAACTGAGGCACCTTTTAGCATTATGTACTATTTTGGCATCATCACCCCGAGGATAAGAAACACTGTTGTAAGTTATTATAATTCATCGATATTTGTGTAGGGGTTGATACATTTTTCATAAGGGAAAATCAAGTCTGAAATTTCAAAGTGGAAATCACAAACTTCAGAAGCCCCTTTTAAACCTCAAATACACTACAAGTTTTACATTTCATGCATTGCAGAAATGTTATCCTGCAACAGGGTGATCAAGTTAAGATCCTACATCTGTAGGAGCATAGGAGTTGGCAAGTCAGCACAAACAGATTGGGGACCAGGCTAGGGTTTAGAAAACCAGAGAGAGAGCCTGTATTGCTGGGATGGATGAAGATAGGATCCACAGGATAGCGTGCTTCTCCTCCGTCTTGTCCTACCTCTAATTAGAACAATGAAAACAAAGGAAACCCAATAAGCTCTAATGGCGGAGCGTGTCTAAAATGTGGACAGGACAGACATGCTCAGGGCCAACTGGCTAGGGTGCAAAAGGAAGGGGGATTTTTGATGGAGACTGAGATGGAAATCGTTTTTTTTAAATCAGTTCCCCTCAGTCTCAATCATTGTTAGTATGAATCCGGTGAGGACTATAGAGGATTTTTTTCTTGCCATTGACCTGACGCTGGTCACACTCGGGTGTCACAGTACTAGCCATCGCTATCTCATTTTTCTGAGATTTATGGGGGCTACTCAGCTACATCCTTCTAGTCCAATAGAACTGCACAATTAGACCAAGGTTGGTTTTATACAGGGGCCATTATCACTCGCTATAAACAGCCAAGAGTCGCCCCACGCTCTCAGTCAGCTCCGACGCAGAATCATGTATGTTTTACAGGCTTCATGTGCTAAACACACGCTAAACACATGTGCTATTTATTTTGTGACGATCAGCTCTGCTCTGGCCCAGACTGGCTTACTGTTATAGATGGGTCCACACCAACCAACGAGACCACTCCAGTGGTCATTAGCAGGGAAAAGCTTTGGCTTTAAACTAAACGCACACCTGAATCATACTGTTTTATGGGTCCTGAGTCTTTTTTATGTGACTGGGTTTTTTAAACAACGTTAAATGGATGTTTGTAGTCTAATCAACACCAGTTAGTTTTAGTGGTGCCTCTCAGTGGCGATGGCAGAATTCCATTTATTTGTTAGATATGACTAACTTGGCTAGAATAAAACCCATTGAAGTTTTATCTCACTGCTGTGAGTAAGCAGGTATTAGATGTGTTTTTTAAATAAGTAGCTATAGTGGACTAACTTTAAAGCAGAGGAATCTAATTGAACATGCATTCACCAAAGCTCAGTGTTTGGACGACATAGGCTAATGCTTCCATTGGAATTTGTTGATAATCACTGGTTGGCTTCCTAAAGAGATGTTCCACACTCAGGATTTAAATGTAGACTTTTTGATTAAAGAAAATTGTGTTGAGGATAATCAGGTTTGATCAGAGTGGTTATGTCTGTCTGAATCTGTTAGAGTTCAACAGTCTTCATTCAGAGGGGTGCGTTGCCCACAACTAACTTCAGAAGAACAGATGTGCCTTACACCAGCCATGTTTGGAGGGGGCAAGGGGCTAGTTTTATAGAATGGAAAAAGTCTGAATTAATTTGCGTTAAAAAGGTTATTTTTTACTTCATCGCAGTGCACCCGAAGTAGTTCTGCCTCAACAGAAACCAAAAGGTAAATTGTGCTTTCACAAGTGTTTTAATTCAAGAACTTTCCAATAGAAGCCCCTAGATTGAAAGGAAATTGTTCACTACAAAAATAAAGCTCCCTACATCTGCCTTGTGTTGAATTTACTTCAAGCACTCCCATCTTGGTTTGCTAGCGAGTAGAAGAACCATCTCAGACTATCCTATAACACTGTGTAAAGAGTATAGGCTTTGTATTTAGCTGTATGCATCCTTTAAATTAGTGTGCAAACAAAGAAAGAGTTGTTTGGGAATAAGTAGTGTATGAAACAACATGAGCACGAGGGTCTTAGATACTTGTACACTGTTTAAATCTGCATGACATCTTATCCTGAAGAATGATATTGTGACTTCATCGGAACAATGCCTACTGGCCATCCAGCATGATCTAATCCCAGTTTCTCACCAAATGTTCAGTTGTAAAATAATGCTATCTTTACTGCACCAACTGGACCCACAGCTTGACCTACAGTTTGACTTTCAAGCACAGAGTATCGCCTAACTTAGGGAGGATATAAAACATCTATGCTGGTCAGAAGCAGTGCCCAAATGTTCTACTGAAACATTCTACCGGTCCGTCAGTCTGGATTAAACTATTTATCTTGTCATTGAAGGTGAACTGCCAGAATGTAAGTGTCTCCACGTGTCCCTTGTCACCCTCACTCCAACCTTTTAAGAGTGGGAATAAAATGACGTGTGGCTTCATAAAAGACCTGCTGTAATTAGTGAACAGGTGCAAATAAACAATCACAAGACACAATGTTTACCTTTTAACAACGGTAGTAGAGAAACTGCCATCCAAAACACAAGAATACACATACAGTACATGCACGCAGACACACAGACTCTCTCTCTCTCTCTCGCTCTCTCCCTCTCCCTCTCACACATGCACACAAACTGAAGAGCTATACCCTCCCTGCTCCCTGACTCCTGTCTCTGTAGAGCAGAGTGGTTACTGTGGGACAAAGGTTGGGGCAGACAGCACAGGCCACCTGTTAAGAAAGAAAAAAAAAAGCTTAATCAAAGTGAAGGAATCTCCATGACCCCCATGCAGATGAATACAAACCCATGGTTCTTTACAGACTCAGATCCCTCCGCTCCCTCCAGAACGCCTGCATGGGGCTGCCGCACACATTGCCTGGCAACAACTGATGAGAATAAGGTGTTGGAACTCTTATGATTAAATCTCCTGGGGTCAGGGGGTTTGACCCCTCGGTGCAGGAGTGTTGTTGTTGTTATCCCTTCAGAAAAGCCATGATGAGAATGAAGAACGTATTAGGTGGGAACTCGTCTCAGTTGTAGCTGTCTTTGTTTTCCCAGATTTCTCTGATAATTCTCAGAACACTTTTTGGGGGGCTTGGGATAGATTTCATGATGTGTCTAAACTGACAGACAGTCACACAGGCAGCAGTCATGCACTGAGAGGAAACGGAGGAAATACATAAATTGAGGTCCTGCCAGCCACAGACCCCGGTTTCTTTTCATCTTATTTAAACACTTTGGTCCAACCTACAAGAGGCGCGCCTTAGAAGGAATGCGCACTTAATGCCACAATCACGCTCAAATTAGTTAGGCCTGCCGAGGGATTCCTCCAGGGTTGATTTCATCATGAAAACGACCGGAGCTCAGTGCCTGTAAAAACGTCTGACCAACGCCTGGGGAACGCTTGTGAAACGATCCCAATACTGCAACAGAGGTTTTTTCGGAGGAGCAGCAGGTGCAGGGAGGCTCAACCCAGGCCGAACGCCCCTGTGTGTGTGTGTGCGTGCGTGCGTGCGTGCGTGCGTGCGTGCGTGCGTGCGTGCGTGAGTGTGTGTGTGTGTGTGCGTGCGTCCCTGTGTGTTTCTATCAATGACACATGACGTGGCTCTCTCTGTCCTCTCCTCACCTAGCTGTGTTTTCACTCTGCATGGCAGGCAGCTGAACTGATCCTTGATTATCTGTCCTGTCCTGAATAACCTTTACTCAGACATGATCCCCCCCACCAACCTCGATACAAGCATCTGTGTCATGCATGCCGCAGTGGTTTGATCTAAGCCCTCTGCCTCCAGATAGGACAATCTAATGAAGTAACGTCCATTTATTTGGAGGCTCTGACTGTGAGGGTGACATCATAGAAATAGAACTACAAGAACAGACAAAGCCCTTCAGACCATGGTAATCTGAATGTACCAAGATAAGAATGTGGGCATAGCGCTTCACAGTGCCCTCATGGGCACATTCAATATGGCTGACACCATACCCACTCCTCTCCCTCTCCTCATCCCATCCATGCACACTCTGGTTACTTCATGTTCGGAGAATGTCCTTGATCAGTGTGAACCTGGGATTATCATCAGGACACAGGCTGCTAAAATGGAAAGCTGCTGCCGCCTTAGAAAACATGCTTATAAGGACAGAGAGGGTGCTGTGTGTTTTCACAGGCTCTCCACGGCTCACCAACACGGCCCACTTTGAATCTCCATCTCCATTGCCATCCAGGGTGACTGAATCGTAATGGTTAAACAATGAAGATGAACTACTGCACATGGGCATCATCATTGGGGAGAATGTCAGGGGCTGCCTCCTAAAAGGCATCCTATTCCATACATAGTGCACTACTTTTGACCAAGGCCCATAGGGTGCCATTTGGGGCAACCTTAGTTACAGTCCAAATAATCACTCATGCAGAGATCACAATGGATGGGATGACAACAGACATGTGCAGACTAGGGCAGACAAATAGAAGTATCCAATAAAACATGATAATTCCTCCCAGTTCCCTGGCTCGGAGTTTGATTTTCCCTACTGCCCCATTGTCAGCTGGAGCCCACTGTTCTGTGGTTGATTCGTGCACCTGGCAGACTTCATTTAAGGTTGTTGATGGATCCTCTCGCAGGCGGTCACAGGGAGTGACCAAGCGACCTTCCCCCTCCCACCCCCTCTCCTGCCCTCCCAGGCAGCACCCCTCTGTATGGGACAACACTATGAGGGGGGCTGGGGTACAAAGAGGGGCTTGTTTCTAACCCTCCCTTATGTTCAACATCTTGGGGACCTAGCTATAACCTTAATTCCATGGATTTTGAGTACAATGTCCGCACACTATCAGTGACAAATACAATTGGAGATGTGAACATATCATGGTTGAGGTCGGTCCTTTGCATCTTAGCTGTGGTTAAAGTATTTGATATTCAGACTAGAGGAGAAATGAATCAACATCATACAAATCCATCTGTAATACTACTGCATGGCCTAGTTCTATGTAGGTGCAGTTGACAATGGAGACTTTAGTTCACCCTCCTACAGTAAAAACAACCAACACAATGCTTACATTATATTGCACTTCAGTGTGATTGGTGTAGCAGCCACAATGGAGGGAAGTATTGGTCTGCATTATATTATTCTAAACATCAACAGTTAGAGCTGGTTAGAGAGAGGCATCCACTCTGCTAATAGTGCCAGACATGTAAATAACCCCTTCTCTAGGAATGAAACAAGCAGCAGAGGAACCACTCTATTCAATTCAATTCAAAGGGCTTTATTGGCATGGGAAACATGTTTACAATGCCAAAGCAAGTAAAATACTGTAGATAATAAACACAAGTGAAATAAATTATCAGACATTAACAGTAAACATTACACTCACAAAAGTTTCAAAGGAATAGAGACATTTCAAATGTCATATTATGGCTATGTACAGTGTTGTAATTATGTGAAAATAAATACATATAACGCTCTCTCCCTATATCATCTCTCCTATCGCTGGTGTTGTTGTTGGGATAGAACATACAAGTACATATATTTGTCTTAGTGTGACCTTCCCCACACAGAATGGAAGTGGGTCTCTCAAGGTTTTCCTGAACAACGCTGCCCCCAAAACCTGTTCCATTGATATGAATCACTGCAGACAGACGCTTTTATGGCACTGACTCCCTCTAGAGGCGATGGGACAAACGGCTTCTCTCCTTTCCTCTCCTCTCCTCACCGTACGGCAATGAGAAAGCCTACTGCCTACCTACAGATGTTCAGTTAAGCTCCCCTTGTTGGAGGCCTTCACTAACAAGAACACCATACAATAACAAATAGGTTACAGAAAAAAATATGCCATTGTCCATAGTGCTTTGTTACATAAACATGCGCGCTCCGTTCTGCATACCCAACTGGTCACGGCGCGTAATGACAGCATATATATGCAATACAGAGATTATTTTAGAGGGTCCCATGCTGACTCCCTCGAGCTGCTTACTGATCGTCTTCTCATACTTGACAAGTGCACAAATTCATAAACAAACTCAAGAGCCATAATTGCCGTGGAGAATTATGTCAGACTAAAATGGAATAGATTCAGTATCTTCAAAAGACGCGAGTTAAGGAGGAGCCTGGCTTTGGGTTAATTGCATACCACACTTTACTCGACAGGCCCCCTCAAACCAGATTAGGCTATACTATGAAATGTCTCTCTCTCCCTCCCTCTCACTCTCTCTTTGTGAGAGTTACTCGACCGCAGGCCCATCAGAGGTTCCGCTCGCTGCGCACTAGACCAAGCTAGCGTGTTATATATAAGCAGAGAATGGGAGACTTGTCTCTTGAGGTTTAAAGTGATTGTACATCAAAAACAACACAAACTAAACAGCACGGTATGCAATAATGCTTTCTAGCACAAGTGCACTCCTTTTTTGTGTTCTTGATGATTGCAATTAGTGCCATCTACAAACAATTAAAACGTTTAAAGTGTGTTTCTCTGTAGCCAGAAATAACAGTAATCAAACATAATAAAAGTGTATCATAAATTCGAAATTAAAAAGACTATTCGGCCATAAACAGTGAATATCTGAAATGTAATAGAAATACTACGTGCGTAAAACAGCGCAATTTCCCAATGACACATTATCAACACCATGCAAAGTAAAAGTCTTCTCAACCGAGGGGTCAAAAGCAAAGGAAATCTGACGTGGGGGGGCTTGCCCTCTAAATAAACTTTCGAGGGAGACGGCAGAGGGCTGAAGTCATAAGAGAGCGAGTTGGAGTGGGGGAATGAGTATTGCACGCAAAACTGAAAAGAGCTGAAACTGCGCATATTATTCTTGCTTTAACTGTCGACCAATGAGAGGTGCGCGACAATCAAGAGAACCAACACATTCTCACCTCATCGAAACGTGTTACTTTATTACAGTTAGGTGCTGCTGCTGCCAGTGACGCGCGCGGCTCCCAGTTTTGGTCTACTCGATTAGATGATGGGGATGACGCGATGACCTCCTACACGCAGGGCACAATAAAGTAGCCCTCACACCTGGACGTGCGGCGAACTTCGAGAGAGTATCAGTGGAGGATACAGGAAGACAACTGAAACTGTATCAATATGCCAGCCTCGATTATATGATCTACGCTTTCTTTCTTTGAGTATCTTATTTTTCCCGCGGTGGGTGATAATCTAACGGTTTGATTGTGGAAATATGCTCACTACGGATACCTAATTTGGTCTCGCTTTGTGGCACACATGAAGATTCTATTAAGGATGTTACTGTCTAAACGGCCCAGGTGTCATTGGGCCATCGTAAATCAGACATCACTCTCTGCGCAGAGCAGGGGATTCTGCTCTTTCCAGGAATAAGACAACACATTCCCTCTCAAAAAAGTGGAATCAAAGCTGCACTTTTCTGGAGGACATTGACATTGGCTATTCAAGTCATCATCTCCGGGTTACTATGCAATTACAACTGATCTACTTTGTTTTGATCTTGCACTGCATGGAATACACTGATTGTCAGCAGCACCCCTCTAGGCATCGGCAAAATAAACGTGAGTAAAGAGCGCCCGCGCATGCAGTGAGTTGCTCGCGCGCACACACATGCTCCTGGTCTCTGTTCCATTCAACCCTACTTTAGTGTTGTAGTGCCTATCATACCATATGACATTCATGTAGATATATAAATAACAGAACAATATGGGTACTGAACATCTCATACTTGACAATGAAATGTTCAATGAAAGATCATAGCATGGCTTTAGGAAGTATGCCTACTTGGGGTGGAATGCTTTTTGGTTGAGGTGGAGATGTAATAACATAGTCCTGTGGTTCAATCTCTATTACAAAAAATGAAACTTCCCATAAATTAATTTATATAAACAATGTTGATAGGGTGGGTAGCCTATAATTTATAATATGATATAGTTTTTTAAGTAAAGCCCGCATTTATTTATAATCGAGGGCAACTCGATCATTCTAAACATGTGTTCTTATCAGATCAATATGTAATTTAAATGAATAAACTTGTATTTTAATCACTAGGCGAGACTGGGTGCCTCTGTGGAACTCACTATATTGTGTCTACAAAAGCAATAGGCGCACTTTACTCTCTGCAGCGGCCAATTTTACGCACATTTCGTCCTCAACCACACCGCAGTCAATAATTGGACTGCATGGCGTTCAACATTACATGACCCTCAGGGTTGTCATTTTCTACTGATAAAATTCAACCAGTCACTGTTCCCTGACAGTTTTCTTAGAAGTTTATTCCACAAAGCTCCGTCCGCAGTGCGCGCTGCATCCCCTAGTTCCCATCGCTCTCTAGCGGCCAGAAGCAGAGAACTTTTTACGCGGCATGTCTGCCGACAAAAAGATTGTTATAACTTTCTGATCTAAATGATTCATTACATACAAAGTTCACGTGAAGTGTATTATATTTGCATTTCACTGATGTTATGGAATGTCTGCAGTGCTTGTGCTTCCTTGACAAACTCCGTGCAACACTGAGTAGGAGCTTTGAGCATGTGGCAGCGCGTGCCATCTAACCGCTGTTAGAGGATGCCGATACAGTTATCTTCTTGATTGTAATACATGCAGAATATAAGATTGTGCATCTAATATGAAAATACATGAAAGCCTGGCCATTTCCATCTTCAAAGGGCGTTCTTTTTTTGCTTACCATAACTGTGACTTTCTGTGGCGATAATATTTTGTGGTGTTGAAAAAATGGAAGAGGGAACTGTTCATATTTAGTAGGCAATTCAAACATTTTTCAGTTAGAAATTCAGAGGGGTTAGTATTTTGCATTAAATTATTTACAGTATTTCAAAGCTCTGAAGCAAAACTATCATCATATCCAAAACAAAACAAAGAAGCTCTGGTAAATCAGTAGACACTTTACTTTTTTTTTTGCTCCCTAGATGTTCAGAGTATCAGCAGCATTGACCATGGCAGGGTTCTCCAACCCCGGTCCTGTGTATTAGTGCTGGGCTGGAACAAAAGCCAGCACTTCCAGTAGTTCTCCAGGACCAGAGTTGGAGAACTCTGCATGAAGGTATCCGTTCAGCATCTTTCTTTAAGCCTAATAGATATCATGTTCTGTGTCAAGTAACTCCACGGGTCTCACCCTGTATCTTGTCAGTAGTACCATGGAGCTTGCTTTATTATTCTCTCTCTGCACTATATTGAAGTTCCAGATGAGCTTCCAGATGTGCTCTTCTGCCTTAGTAGAATGGTTGAGTGTTGCATGCATCACCTGTTGCCAGGTGGATTGCTATCTGGAAAGGTAGGCTAGTAACAAACAATAGCGGTGTTTTGGGGTGCGTGTTTAACATCTTAAGAACCACTTCAACATGATATATCATCTTCTTATCTAAACCCTACATGCCTACGTAGAAATTGTGGGTCCACATTGGTTTGTGGGTGCATTCCAGATAGGCAAACTGTGGGCCTCACCTCGTGCATCGCAGCCTACTTAGCTGGTGCTAACTGAAGGAGGCCAACCTGACATATGACTATCTGTGATAGCCAGACAGAGAGAGCAGGGTGAATGAGCTCTCAGTCAGGGACCGTGACCATGCAATCAACTGGCCAAAAACAGTCCACTTCCTTCTGCCCTTGATGTATCCACAAATGAGAGATATGAATGCCTGAGAGCAAACACAAGATAGCAGAATGATTTCTAGAAAAGAGGCCAGAATGATTTCTATGTTGTCTAGAATGTATATACCAGAATGCTTTCTGTGTGTTCTAGAATAGAGGCCAGAATGATTTCTAGGTGTTCTAGAGTAGATGCCAGAAGGATTTCTAGGTGTTCTAGAATAGATGCTAGAAGGATTTATGTGTGTTCTAGAATAGAGGCCAGAATGATTTCTAGGTGTTTTAGAATAGAGGCCAGAATGATTTCTAGGTGTTCTAGAATATATGCCAGAATGATTTCTAGGTGTTCTAGAATAGAGGCCAGAATGATTTCTAGGTGTTCTAGAATAGAGTCCATAATGATTTCTAGGTGTTTTAGAATAGAGGCCAGAATGATTTCTAGGTGTTTTAGAATAGAGGCCAGAATGATTTCTAGGTGTTCTAGAATAGAGGCCAGAATGATTTCTAGCGGGTCTAGACATGTTTAAAATAGACTCTAGGTGTGAATAACAGATTGGATTCCTAATAAAGGGAAAGAAGGACAGATAATGAAATTAAAGGAGGGGGAGATATGCAGAGGTTCAACACCACAGTGTTTGATGAAGAAAACATCTTGGAAAAGCAAACGTCTTTTTTTTAGGTCTGTGCCCTATGACTTGCGTGTTTGTCTTCATCATTCTGCTGTTAGCCATTTTGTTTATATCTACACATGATGCTCAAAATAATCATGGTTGTTTTCATCTTGTGGTCAATGATTTTAACTTTACAAGTGGTTCAAGCAGTTCAGGCAATTGAAACCTTACAGTACAGCCTTCACGGTACAGCCTTCACGGTACAGCCTTCACGGTATAGACCTCACGGTACAGCCTTCACGGTACAGCCTTTACAGTATAGACCTCACGGTATAGCCTTCACGGTACAGCCTTCACGGTGTAGACCTCACGGTACAGCCTTCACGGTACAGCCTTCACGGTGTAGACCTCACGGTACAGACCTCACGGTACAGCCTTCACGGTACAGCCTTCACGGTGTAGACCTCACGGTATAGCCTTCACGGTACAGCCTTCACGGTGTAGACCTCACGGTACAGCCTTCACGGTACAGCCTTCACGGTATAGACCTCACGGTACAGCCTTCACGGTACAGACCTCGCGGTACAGCCTTCGCGGTACAGACCTCGCGGTACAGACTTCGCGGTACAGACCTCGCGGTACAGCCTTCGCGGTACAGACCTCACGGTACAGCCTTCACGGTATAGACCTCACAGTACAGACCTCACGGTACAGCCTTCGCGGTACAGACCTCACGGTACAGACCTCACGGTACAGCCTTCACGGTACAGACCTCACGGTACAGGACTCATGGTACAGCCTTCACGGTACAGACCTCACGGTACAGCCTTCACGGTACAGACCTCGCGGTACAGACCTCACGGTACAGCCTTCACGGTACAGACCTCACGGTACAGACCTCACGGTGTAGACCTCACGGTACAGATCATATCTACAAGGACTACCATTTCCTGGAAGAACTGTGCAGATGTAAAGTTGAGATTTTACCATAATTCTGCTACCAAACTTTGCATCTGCACAGTTTTTCCAGAAAATGTTTATTTTTAAAATGTCCAATGTAAATTGTTAAAAGAAATCAATATGCATAGAGTTCTATCTTTGTTAAACTTTGAAATCAATGGTTTTTGTTTGGCATTCATTTTAAAGATAGAAATCAGAGTATTAGCATAATTCTGTTACCATGGGGTTGCCCTGTTGTGTCAGTGCGAGCTACTGTAGGTAAGGGCAAGCAAAATTCCTCTGTGTTAAGGGTTCTGTGAATTAGGGGGCCTTGGCAGGAACACATGAGGGCAAATGGACAGCAGTTGTAAAGATTGCTAAGATATGTCAAACACAATCTCTGTGATCTATTGCAATCTGGCAGCTAACCCTGAAGTGAAGGAGGGAGAAAAGGCCAACAACTCACCCACGGCACGATATGCCAGAGAACTAGGAGGATAAAACACCTACTGCACACACTGATATGCTCCTTGCGTAGCTCTGCAGTGGTGAATACTGAGACTAGCTCTTACCATGTGTCGCAATCCCAGAAGTTGCCCCTGAGATATTCCCCCTAAGAACTGATATAGGATCCCCAAACCCTTACCTTAACCATCAAGGGAAATCATTACAAACTGACCATAGACCAGTGTCTAGCTCTAGCAGTAGCAATCCAATCTGTACTAAATGAGCTCAAAATATCTGACTCAGAGAGGTGCTCCCTGTCATTGCATCAGGTACCATCATGCATGCCATTCTCTGGCCTTTGACCCAGCTCTTGAGTGGACAGATGTATTACATGTTTTACCATTGTAGCATAGAAAAAAACTGCAACATTTCCTCTCTGCCCCATGGAAACATTTGTAGAATTGCTGAAATCTGCTTTAAAACTGCAGCATTTTCTCTCCCCCCCCATGGCAAAGGGCCATTAACTTTAAAGCTGCAAATATTTATCTCTACCGCCAAGAGGTGGGCCACTAAAATGTTTTGCCTGCGAGTTGGGGGGCTTAGGGTCCCCAAAAACCTGCACACATTAAAGTCATTAGCCTTATGAACATAGAAACTTTCTATGCTACAATGGTAAAAAACTGAATACGTCTGCCCACTGGGCAGAGAAGTCGTTTCAACGTCTAGTTTTGATTTACATTTGGTTGAGATGCCAGCTAACGTGAATTCAACGTGAAATCAACCACAACAACAAAAATCACAACATAGTTGGATTTGGGTAAAAATGGGTGTAAAATAAAGTCAAAATTCACTTGCGATGATGACTTTTTGCAATTGGTTTTCCATGTTAATTCAACATCATCACATTGATTTTTTTGTTGTTGAAATGACATGGTAACAATGTTGATTCAACCAGTTTTTGCCAAGTGGATGATAATCAGAATTTGCGTGAAGTTATATGGCTATGATTTGATTATTTTAAGTGACATTTTATAATTACCTTCAAAAAAGCTACTGTTTCACAACCCTAAAAAGGTATTGTTTACCTTAAATGTTTTTAAATAAATAATGTCAATTTGTTTGGCCCGCGGCCCACCTCTCAGATTATATTTTGTCCCACCAACCACAAAAGTTTGAGCACCCCTGGTTTAAAGTCACCCAGAGTCACCCACTAGTACCCTTTTCACATCGTGCCAAACCAAACCATAATGTGCAGGCTCAGATATGATCTTTTCACATGTCCTTTCCTGCATGGTTCCAGCAACTATGGTACAGTAGATGCATAACCAGGCACAATACAGCTCAGTTCAGCTTGGCTCAGTAGTGTGAAATGGCTATATATTTCCTCAGTCAGGTACTCACTTGCAGCTCCTGCTGGTAGTCCTAGAATATACCCAACCTCTTCTCCTCTCAACCAGTCTGTCCTCATCTCCACCGTCCTCTGAGGTCAAGCTCTGTAATTCAACAAGAGTTGAGAGTTAAGCCACTTGACATGCTGCCCTACAAGTCAGTCACACATGGCTTAAATCAGCAGCAGCAGTCAGGACGCATGAGGTTTCACTTGTGCCCAGTCCAAGATGGCAGTTTATGGTAATGGAGCGCTGCTCAGTTCCCCATTTGTCTGTAGACTTCTCACATACTGTGATGACACTATCCCTCCTTCAAAGACACTGTCCTACCCTGGGCCTTTTATAGCCTCCTTATAGCAGAGACTGGACACATGTATGCAGGACTTTAACCTGGAGACCAACATTTTGGAGAAGTCTGAGTAATAACACTTTCCTGTAAACATTCTGCGTACATAAAATGTTAATCAACCTGAGCCAACCTCTACACCAACCAACAGAGAAATTGGATGTTATTCACATTCTGGCAGGGCTTTGTAAATATCTCTGACACAAGGCTTGCTATCTGAGTAGGATGTGTAGGCCTACAGCCAGGCAGTTTTGCAATCTCTTTCTAATCCTACCATCAGTCATAACATGCAACTTTTCAGGGAAGTCACTCCAGACCTGACTGTCTTTGACCAGCACGAAAACATCCGGTGGCGTTCTGCATTAGCATCGAATAGTCCCCGCGATATGCAACCTTTCAGGGAAGTTAGGAACCAATACACACAGTCAGTTAGGAAAGCAAAGGCTAGTTATTTCAAACAGAAATGTGCATCCTGCAGCACTAATTCCAAAAAGTTTTGGGACACTGTAAAGTCCATGGGGAATAAGAGTACCTCCTCCCAGCTGCCCACTGCACTGAGACTAAGAAACACTGTCACCACTGATTTTTACCACGATAATCGAGAATTTCAATAAGCATTTCTCTACGTCTTGCCATGCTTTCCACCTGGCTACCCCAACCCCGGCCAACAGCCCTCCACCCCCCGCAGCAACTGGCCCAAGCCAGTTGCTTTGTCAATCACTGTGTTCTTATCGGCACACTCAACAGCCTTGGTTTCTCTAATGACTGCCTCGCCTGGTTCACTAACTACTTCTCAGATAGAGTTCAGTGTGTCAAATCAGAGGGCCTGTTGTCCAGACCTCTGGCAGTCTCTATGGGGGTGCCACAGGATTAAATTCTCGGGACGACTCTTGTCTCTGTATATATCAATGATGTCGCTCTTGCTGCGGGTGATTCTTTGATCCACCTCTACGCAGACAACACCATCTTTGGACACTGTTTTAACTAACCTCCAAACGAGCTTCAATGCCATACAACACTCCTTCCGTGGCCTCCAACTGCTCTTAAATGCAAGTAAAACTAAATGCATGCTCTTCAACCAATCGCTGCTCGCACCCGCCCTCCCGACTAGCATCACTACTCTGGACGGTTCTGACTTCGAATATGTGGACAACTATAAATACCTAGGTGTCTGGCTAGACTGTAAACTCTCCTTCCAGACTCATATTAAGCATCTCCAATCCAAAGTTAAATCTAGACTCGGCTTCCTATTTCGCAACAAAGCCTCCTTCACTCATGCTGTCAAACATACCCTCGTAAAACTGACTATCCCACAGATGCTTGAGTTCGGCGATGTCATTTACAAAATAGCCTCCACTCTATTCAGCAAATTGGATGCAGTCTATCACAGTGCCCTCAGTTTTGTCACCAAAGCCCCATTTACTACCCACCACTGCGACCTGTATGCTCTCGTTGGCTGGTACCTCGCTACATATTCGTTGCCAAACCCACTGGCTCCAGGTCATCTATAAGTCTTTGCTAGGTATAGCTCCACCTTATCTCAGCTCACTAGTCACCATAACAACACCCACCCGTAGCACGTGCTCCAGCAGGTATATCTCACTGGTCATCCCCAAAGCCAACAATGACTGGAACGAATTGCAAAAATAACTGAAGTTGGAGACTTATATCTCCCTCACTAACTTTAAGCGTCAGCTGTCAGAGCAGCTTACCGATCGCTGCAGCTGTACACAGCCCATCTGTAAATAGCCCATCCAACCAACTACCTACCTCATCCTCATATTTGTTTTTGTTTTTCTGCTCTTTTGCACACCAGTATTTCTACTTGCACATCCTCATCTGCACATATATCACTCCAGTGTACATTGCTAAATTGTAATTACTTCACAACTATTGGCCTATTTATTGCCTTATCTCCTTACTTAATTTGCACACACTGTATACAGATTCTTCTATTGTGTTATTGACTGTACGTTTGTTTATCCCATGTGTAACATTGTTGTTTTTGTCGCACTGCTTTGCTTTATCTTGGCCAGGTCGCAGTTGTAAATGAGAACTTGTCCTCAACTGGCCTACCTTGTTAAATAAAGGTGAAATAAAAAAAAATAAAAAGAATGAAAGCTCAGCCTTTCCCTGTTTCTAACACAGTCGACCGTGTGAACGATGTGGGTCGACAGATAGGCTTATCTTCAACACGAAGCATAATGAAGATGAATTTGAGACATGTTGCAAAGTTGTCAGTGCCAGTGCCGATTACTCATCTTACTCATTTGGCTGTGTTTGCATTGTTATGTCAAACAGTTTGCTGGAGGTCTATCTGAATATTGAACATTTTGCCAAATTGTTTCGTCCTTCGTACAATGAATAAACTGTACTCCGAGAATAAGAAGTGCGCGGCTTCTGGCGTCTCGTGCAAACCTTTGCATGCTTGACGTCTCATTTGATGATTTTTTTCCAGCCAAGAGAGTCCACAGGCCTGCTTGTTGCCTGTCATGTTTATTATTGAGTTCTTCTATGGTCATTGTTCCCAGAAAAATATGTAAATCTGTAGCATTTTGTCACCATCCAAACGCTTTGTTGGCTATTTGGTATCCTCGTTGCAGTAGCTGGATAGAAGTCATTACTTTAATACAATTCTACACAACTTAATGCACACAATTCAGAAGACTACAAACAGTCTTAAGAGCTATATTTGTTTAAATGTAAGCAGTAGTTCCTCTTTATTTAATTGGCATAGAGAGAGAGAGAGAGAGAGAGAGAGAGAGGATATGTTGACTTGTAGTGTTGGTTAACACCATCTGTCTCACAGCCGCAGTAATATATTAAAACTATAACTTGGATTTGCATTGTCGATTCTTTTAAAAACGTAGGATATCTCCATTTCCACATTAGTTCTATTGAATGTAAATGATAGTGTAACAACATGTTGAGGGATGTTCCTCTGTTCCACCGTTGTTGGTTGGTTTAGTGTGGCTGGGTGATGATGCATCTTTTGCATATTGTTAAAGTCAGATACAGTACCGTGTCAGTTTAGGGACAAGCATCACGTAGGAGTGATGCCACAAGACAATGCCTTTTGCAATGATCATGTTGTTGTCTCAGTTACTTTAGTTCAATACACTTATGTTATTATAAGGCACTCTGGGTAAGAGTCTTTGCTTAATCAATGCTTCTCATCTTTGGGTAGCAGTACCCTGTGAGGGTACCTGTCAACCTGGCCTGTACACAGGGTACTTGGAAAGGACCCATATTCCTAACGATCAGTTTTACAGGAGGAGGGGATACTTCAGGCAGATCAAAATGTGATTGGGGGGGTACAGTATCCGAAACAGGTTGAAAGCCCCTGTGCTAACTGATTGTATGGATGCGTCCCAAATGGCAACCTATTCCCTATATAGTGCACTACTTCTGCAGTGCACTATAAAGTCAATGTTGTGCCATTTGAGACACATACGACGTAAAATGTCTAAACTGACTTTTGTCCTTCTGTGCCACATCCTCTCCCTCCGTCTTACCTGCAGAGAACCCAGGGGTAAGCTCAGGGTGCCAGGGAGGCTGTCTGACCTGCTCTGATTATAATGGCTGTCTATCCTGTAAGCCCCGCCTCTTTATCTTCCTGGAGAGAAATGGGATGAGGCAGATGGGGGTGTGTCTGCCCTCCTGCCCCAGCGGTTTCTACGGCACCCGCTCGCCAGACAGAAACACATGCACAAGTAAGTTGCATGGCTATTATCAAAGACGTTTATAGCCTACCTCTACTTTTACACTAAGGGGTGGTTTACAGGGCCTGTTTACATAGACAGATTAAGCCTAGACCTAGACTTAAAAGCTATTTCAACTGAGAATCTCCATTGAACGTGCTTTTTAGTCCAGGACTAGGCTTAATCTGTGTTTTAGTGTATGTATTAAGTCCATTTGGTATCACTGCATGCCAGTCACTCCAAATACATGATCTTCTATTATTTTGTACATAAAAATCTCATAAAGGGATGTGCATCGATGTGCAGACTATTTTCCTGTTTTAGAGTGCTGCTCATTCTAACATACTGCATGTTCAATAAATCACTTCAAGAGCAACATAAATGTGCAGGCTGTTGACCAACTGACTGGGTGTTTCAGAGTGCAGGCCGGAGTGTGATTCTTGCTTCAATAAGAACCTTTGCATGCGGTGCCGAGCGGGGTACTATCTCCACCTGGGCAAGTGCCAGGAGAGCTGCCCAGAGAGCCTGGTCTGCAGCGACACACAAAGGGAATGTGTTCCCAGTGAGTAGAATATTAGACTGTTACGTTATTGTCAAGTCCTGATGGTGTTGGTGTTAGACACGTTACAAAGAGAGGGCTAGTGTAGTGTATTAGCTTTACATATTTGTTTCTATGTCTCAATCACATGATGTAAAATGTGGAGTTAAAATAGCATATCGTATTGCATTTGGTTTTCTTAGAATGGAAGAATGCAGTTAAATGTAATTGTAAAGGTCTTTGTTGTGTGTGTTGATGTGATTTGACTCCAGTGCAGGTGTAATATTATGTATGTGTTGGTGTTTCAGAGTGTCCTGCGGACTGTGATGCCTGTCTGATCAATGACACATGTACGAGGTGCAGACCAGGCCTGTACCTGCTGCTGGGGAAGTGTCACCACGTCTGTCCAGACGAGTTTGAACCAAATGACAAACTCATGGAGTGTTCCCTTCAAGGTGAGCTCCAGAACAAGTAGGAGAGAGAGTTTACCAGTGGAGGCTGGTGAGGAAATCTGAGAAAGGGCTCATTGGGCCGGAATGGAAAGGTATGGAACACATCAAACACATGGTGTGTTTAGTATCCAGCCAAAACAATAAGCCCAACCTCTGATTTAAAGTGGCACTAGCCTCCACTGGTGTTAACTTCAAATGCTTTACAGTGTCTTTGCCCTTCTATACGTGAATCTTGGTTGTGAATATCTTTGGACTCTGCCTCTTGTGTCTCCCCCTCTTTCTTAATCATTTGTGCAGTTCACTGCGCGGTGGGTGAGTGGGGCGAGTGGAGCCCCTGCTCCCGGTCAGGGAAAACCTGTGGATTTAAATGGGGTGAGGAGACGAGGACCCGGGAAGTTGTCCAGTTCCCTTCCGCCTACGGAAAACCCTGTCCCCCCATCTGGGAAAAGAAAGAGTGTGTCCTCAAGAGGAGGCGATGTCCAGGTAAATACTATAATAACTATACGGGGGTCATCAGAAGTAGGACAAGTCACTATCTCCATTGTTAGTACAGTTGTAGGCTAGAGTTCCGGAACCAACTTTGTCCCTACACTATAATCTGAAATGACTGGTCAGTCATCTGCCACTCCTCTCCTCTCCTTAAGGGACCTGAATTGTTGACTTTAAGGATATGCATTGTGGTTAGTGGATAATGGTGAAACGCCTGTGTGTTGTTGCTCCAACGCTTCGAATCCAGACTTTACGGATTATAAAAATATGTCAAAACACTTGATTTTCCACGTAAACATTGATCTGATGATTTCTAATGAAATCAGCCCCAGAGCTCCCCAGGCCCTCGGCTCCTCAGCCCACCAGGCCCCTGCGCCCCAGCGCCCCAGCGCCCCCAGCGCCCCAGGCTCTCCATGCAGGCTTACTTACAGCACAAACACAACCCCTCAGTAGTGATTCAGCAGAAAAGTTTACTGTGAAACAGAAACACACAGACTCCTCAAACATCCTCCCTTTGGGAGCCATGAGGCGACGAGGGGAATCAGCATTAGTTTAGACTAATAACAGCAGCTGCCAACACACACACAGATCTGAATACACACCCACATCAACTGGTCCCTTTAAAAACCATAGGCGGTCATTTGTAAAGAGTCCTGGTTGGGTTGAATCTGTCATTTAGGCTGTGAAATGTGGCCTCTGCTCCTCCCCCAGTCTGTCGTCTTTCTCTCTTTCTCCCCTTTTTCTCCAACCTGCTGATACTCTCTCTTGCACACCCAAAGAAAACACACCACCCCTCCTTCCCCCTGAATGGGGCTCCTGTTCCACTGTCCCGTGGTGGAGTGGGGGGCTTAGTGTGGAGTCGGGGCTGTGTTGATCCGCCTGGCGGGCCTGAGCGGGGTGGAGGCAGGTCAGAGCTGTGGGTGGGTAGGTGGGTGGTGCGTGTTACACACTGCAGGCCGAGGCCTGGTTATCACACACACACACACACACTCACACACACACACACACACACACACACACACACACACACACACGGTTATCGACCTTGCCCTGCGTGTGATTACCCAGCTGCTTCCCCCGGGTCGGCCGGCCGGCTCCTGGAACATCCAGTGAGCAGAGCTAATTATCTGCTCTGGCGCGTCCCCTCCGCTCCGTGTTTACGTTCCGCATACGCCACGGGGTCACTGGTCTGACCTCCGCCAGCTCGCACTAATCCCCACCAGCCCCTCAGACACTGATACATCCTCCTCCCTCTATCCCTTCACCCCTCCATCTTCCCTCCATCACTCCCCAAGGGCCTCCGTCCATCCCCAGACCAGGTTTATGTGTTATTTCTCCAGCCAATTTTTGTCTTTCTCTAGAAAGAGCTCTCACTCTTTTTCTCTCTCTTCTTTTCTCCCCCTGCCTCATTTCTCCCCCTGCCTCATTTCTCCCCCTGCCTCTTTTCTCACCTGTCTCTTTTCTCACCTGCCTCTTTTCTCCCCCTTCCTCTTTTCTCACCTGTTTCTTTTCTCCCCCTGCCTCATTTCTCACCTGCCTCTTTTCTCACCTGTCTCTTTTCTCACCTGCCTCTTTTCTCCCCCTTCCTCTTTTCTCCCCCTGCCTCTTTTCTCCCCCTGCCTCATTTCTCACCTGCCTCTTTTCTCCCCTTGTCTCTTTTCTCACCTGTCTCTTTTCTCACCTGTCTCTTTTCTCACCTGCCTCTTTTCTCCCCCTTCCTCTTTTCTCACCTGTCTCTTTTCTCCCCCTGCCTCATTTCTCCCCCTGCCTCTTTTCTCCCCTTGTCTCTTTTCACACCTGTCTCTTTTCTCACCTTCCTCATTTCTCTCCTTGCCTCTTTTCTCACCTGTCTCTTTTCTCACCTGCCTCTTTTCTCCCCCTTCCTCTTTTCTCATCTGCCTATTTTCTCACCTGCTTCTTTTCTCCCCCTTCCTCTTTTCTCACCTGCCTCTTTTCTCACCTTCCTCTTTTCTCATCTGCCTCTTTTCTCACCATCTTCTTTTCTCCCCCTTCCTCTTTTCTCACCTGCCTCTTTTCTCACCTTCCTCTTTTCTCACCTGCTTCTTTTCTCCCCCTTCCTCTTTTCTCACCTGCCTCTTTTCTCACCTGCCTCTTTTCTCACCTGCTTCTTTTCTCCCCCTTCCTCTTTTCTCCCCCTGCCTCTTTTCTCCCCCTTCCTCTTTTCTCCCCCTTCCTCTTTTCTCCCCCTTCCTCTTTTCTCACCTGCCTCTTTTCTCCCCCTTCCTCTTTTCTCCCCCTTCCTCTTTTCTTCCCCTGTCTCTTTTCTCACCTGTTTCTTTTCTCCCCCTGCCTATTTTCTCCCCCTTCCTCTTTTCTCCTCCTGTCTCTTTTCTCACCTTCCTCTTTTCTCCCCCTGCCTCTTTTCTCCCCCATCCTCTTTTCTCACCTGCCTCTTTTCTCACCTGTCTCTTTTCTCACCTTCCTCTTTTCTCACGTGCCTCTTTTCTCCCCCTGCTTCTTTTCTCCCCCTGCCTCTTTTCTCACCTTCCTCTTTTCTCCCCCTTCCTCTTTTCTCCCCCTGCCTCTTTTCTTCCCCATCCTCTTTTCTCACCTTCCTCTTTTCTCACCTGCCTCTTTTCTCACCTGCTTCTTTTCTCCCCCTGCCTCTTTTCTCACCTTCCTCTTTTCTCACCTGCCTCTTTTCTCCCCCTTCCTCTTTTCTCCCCCTGCCTCTTTTCTCACCTTCCTCTTTTCTCACCTGCCTCTTTTCTCCCCCTGCCTCTTTTCTCCCCCTTCCTCTTTTCTCACCTGCTTCTTTTCTCCCCCTTCCTCTTTTCTCCCCCTTCCTCTTTTCTTCCCCTGTCTCTTTTCTCACCTGTTTCTTTTCTCCCCCTGCCTATTTTCTCCCCCTTCCTCTTTTCTCCCCCTGCCTCTTTTCTCACCTTCCTCTTTTCTCCCCCTGCCTCTTTTCTCACCTTCCTCTTTTCTCCCCTTGCCTCTTTTCTCACCTGCCTCTTTTCTCCCCCTGCCTCTTTTCTCCCCCTTCCTCTTTTCTCACCTTCCTCTTTTCTCCCCTTTCCTCTTTTCTCCCCCTGTCTCTTTTCTTCCCCATCCTCTTTTCTTACCTGTCTCTTTTCTCACCTGCTTCTTTTCTCCACCTTCCTCTTTTCTCCCCCTGCCTCTTTTCTCACCTTCCTCTTTTCTCACCTGCCTCTTTTCTCCCCCTTCCTCTTTTCTCCCCCTGCCTCTTTTCTCACCTTCCTCTTTTCTCACCTGCCTCTTTTCTCCCCCTTCCTCTTTTCTCACCTGCTTCTTTTCTCCCCCTTCCTCTTTTCTCCCCCTTCCTCTTTTCTTCCCCTGTTTCTTTTCTCCCCCTGCCTATTTTCTCCCCCTGCCTATTTTCTCCCCCTTCCTCTTTTCTCCCCCTTCCTCTTTTCTCCCCCTTCTTCTTTTCTCCCCCAGCCTCTTTTCTCACCTTCCTCTTTTCTCCCCCTGCCTCTTTTCTCACCTTCCTATTTTCTCCCCTTGCCTCTTTTCTCACCTGCCTCTTTTCTCCCCCTGCCTCTTTTCTTCCCCATCCTCTTTTCTCACCTTCCTCTTTTCTCCCCTTTCCTCTTTTCTCCCCCTTCCTCTTTTCTCCCCCTGCCTCTTTTATCACCTTCCTCTTTTCTCACCTGCTTCTTTTCTCCCCCTGCCTCTTTTCTCCCCCTGCCTCTTTTCTCCCCCTTCCTCTTTTCTCCCCCTGCCTCTTTTCTCCCCCTTCCTCTTTTCTCCCCCTGCCTCTTTTCTCACCTTCCTCTTTTCTCACCTGCCTCTTTTCTCCGCCTGCCTCTTTTCTCCCCCTTCCTCTTTTCTCACCTGCTTCTTTTCTCCCCCTTCCTCTTTTCTCCCCCTTCCTCTTTTCTCCCCCTTCTTCTTTTCTCACCTTCCTCTTTTCTCCCCCTGCTTCTTTTCTCCCCCTGCCTCTTTTCTCCCCCTTCCTCTTTTCTCACCTTCCTCTTTTCTCCCCCTGCTTCTTTTCTCCCCTGCCTCTTTTCTCCCCCTGCTTCTTTTCTCCCCTGCCTCTTTTCTCCCCCTTCCTCTTTTCTCACCTTCCTCTTTTCTCCCCCTGCTTCTTTTCTCTCCCTGCCTTTTTTCTCCCCCTGCCTCTTTTCTCACCTGCCTCTTTTCTCCCCCTGCCTCTTTTCTCCCCCTTCCTCTTTTCTCACCTGCCTCTTTTCTCCCCCTTCCTCTTTTCTCACCTGCTTCTTTTCTCCCCCTTCCTCTTTTCTCCCCCTGCCTCTTTTCTCACCTTCCTCTTTTCTCCCCCTGCCTCTTTTCTCACCTTCCTCTTTTCTCCCCCTTCCTCTTTTCTCCCCCTTCCTCTTTTCTCACCTGCCTCTTTTCTCCCCCTTCCTCTTTTCTCCCCCTGCCTCTTTTCTCACCTTCCTCTTTTCTCCCCCTGCCTCTTTTCTCACCTTCCTCTTTTCTCCCCCTTCCTCTTTTCTCACCTTCCTCTTTTCTCCCCCTTCCTCTTTTCTCCCCCTTCCTCTTTTCTCACCTGCCTCTTTTCTCCCCCTTCCTCTTTTCTCACCTGCCTCTTTTCTCACCTTCCTCTTTTCTCTCCCTGCCTCTTTTCTCACCTTCCTCTTTTCTCCCCCTGCCTCTTTTCTTCCCCATCCTTTTTTATCACCTGCCTCTTTTCTCCCCCTTCCTCTTTTCTCCCCCTGCCTCTTTTCTCCCTCTGCCTCTTTTCTCTCCCTTCTTCTTTTCTCCCCCTGCCTCTTTTCTCCCCCTGCTTCTTTTCTCCCCCTGCCTCTTTTCTCCCCTTCCTCTTTTCTCCCCCTGCTTCTTTTCTCCCCCTGCTTCTTTTCTCCCCCTGCCTCTTTTCTCCCCCTGCTTCTTTTCTCCCCCTGCCTCTTTTCTCCCCCTGCCTCTTTCTCTTCCCCACTCCCTCCAGCTCTCCCTAATGGCTGTTGTTTTCTAACTTCTTCTCTTTTGGCTCTCTCCATCTGTCTTTTGTGTTTTTAAACAGAACGTTGTAACCTCCATGTCACCCCCAGTCCTCCCCCTCCTTATGAATCAGAGAGCAGGAACTCTCAATATGAATCAAGGAGGTTTACGCTCCTTATCCACAAAAATGACAACAGGAGCTGGACTTTAAACAGGTCCAGTACATAGAGAAATATGGAATGTCACTGAATGAATCAGGGGGCAAGAACCCTCACTTTCACTCTTCCTCTTTAACACAACTCTGATTTGGTCATTTCATATCTAGTAAGCTCTGTTGAGCTACAGTAGCCAGAGGCGTCATGTCATTTCAGTGTACAGTGTCCTCCCCCCTCCTTCAACATGCTTGGCGGTCGTAAATGTTTACATACATGTCCTTGCCCACCTGCCTGCTGTCTCCTTTGTGTTAACAATTTGGCTAATTTGTCCTCCAAACCACCGTTCCCCTATCTATCTAACCCAGCTAGAAGGTAGCCCCCTCCCGTCCCCCAGCGAGGGGGAGCGGGACATGCGTCCCGTAGCCTTCAAAGCTCCGGGCATTTCTCCTGTGGGACAGCCCAGAGCCTTTAATCCCAGCCTGGCTCCCACCAAAAGCCCCCTGGACGACAGTGTGCCTGCCATGGAGGATGTTGCCCCTCTGCGTCATTAGACTAATTATGCTCCTGCACATCCCCTCTCTGACAGCAGGCCAAACTGTTTCCCTGCATGCACACACAGGCACCCTAACACTCCAGTGAAGAGTGCTGAGCACTGAGAAGCATGATGTCTAGTACTTTATGCAACCAATGCACTGTAGGGTTATCAGTGTAAATGCACTGCATAGGATTGTGTGTTGGAGGGTGATCCGAGAGACAATTCCAGCTGTTTTCTTACACTCACCTCTCTCTCTTTCCTTTTCTTTCTCTGTCTATCTCTCCCCTTTTCACACTAACTCTATGTTAAAATTGTAAATAATCAATGTCAGATGACAGTTCACATGCATAAACTCTTGTGAAGTTGCAACACTTTTGAAAGCTGTCCTTAGTTACAGTAATCTTATAATCCAGCTCTGTTGATATTACTTTTACAGTCATTTTTCACAGTTCTATTTTACAGTTTATATAAACCACATGCCTGAACCTGATCATACTTAATGTGGACACACGTCTCATCAAAATATTAGTTTTACAATAGCCGCACCCCCCCCCCCACACACACACACACACACACACACACACACACACACACACACACACACACACACACACAAACCATCCCAAAAAACACAGCAAGTCATCCACTGCAGTGTAGCGGTAATGACCATGCTGGTAAGAATGTGCTAAATCTCTGTGTTTTAATTCAAGTGTCTCCTTCGGGTCCACTGCATCGCTGGACAGTTTATAGAATTCATAGACACAGTTCAGACAGACAAAAGCCTTCTCTGATAAACATACCCAGTAATCACCTCAACACGAGCCCAGATGAAGTTGTGCCTTGGGTTTTAGGAAACCCAGAGATTATGACTAAGCCGCTTATCTTTAAATGGTTATGACAAACAAAACAATGTGTGTAGAGGGGACTTCCTGTGTTGAAAGAGCCAGAGGTGGGGTGAGATGGGGGGCAGAGTCAGATTCAAAATGCTGCTCATCTCTTTCTCTCTCTGTCATTCTCTCTGTAAATAATCCTCTCTCATTTTCTCTCTCATTCTCTCTCTCTCATTCTCTGTCTGTGTGTGTCTCTCTCTCTAGCTCCCTGTCTCTCTCTGTCTCTCTATCTTCCTGTCTCTCTCTGTGTCTCTCTCGCTATTTACCTGTCCCTCTCTGTGTCTCTCTCTATCTCCCTCTCTCTCTCTCTCTCCATCTCTCTCTATATATTTTTTTTAATTTATTTTATTTTTTTATAGTTGAAGTCAGAAGTTTACATACAATTATGTTGGAGTCATTAAAACTTGTTTTTCAACCACCACACATTTCTTCTTAACAAACTATAGTTTTGGCAAGTCGGTTAGGACATCTACTTTGTGCATGACAAGTAATTTTTCCAACAATTGTTGACAGACAGATTATTTCACTTATAATTCACTGTATCACAATTCCAGTGGGTCAGACGTTTACATACACTACGTTGACTGTGACTTTAAACAGCTTGGAAAATCACAGAAAATTATGTCATGGCTTTAGAGGCTTCTGATAGGCTAATTTACATAATTTGAGTCAATTGGAGGTGTACCTGTGGATGTATTTCAAGGCCTACCTTCAAACTCAGTGCCTCTTTGCTTAACATCATGGGAAAATCAAAAGAAATCAGCCAAGACCTCAGAAAAAAAATTGTAGACCTCCACAAGTCTGGTTCATCCTTGGGAGCAATTTCCAAACACCTGAAGGTACCACGTTCATCTGTACAAACAATAGTACAGAAGTATAAACACCATGGGACCAGGCAGCCATCATACTGCTCAGGAAGGAGACACGTTCTGTCTCCTAGAGACTAACATAATTTGGTGCGAAAAGTGCAAATCAATCCCAGAACAGCAGCAAAGGACCTTGTGAAGATGCTGGAGGAAACAGGTACAAAAGTATCTATATCCACAGTAAAACGAGTCCAATATCGACATAACCTGAAAGGCCACTCAGCAAGGAAGAAGCCACTTCTCCAAAACTGCCATAAAAGAGCCAGACTAAGGTTTGCAATTGCACATGGGGACAAAGATCGTACTTTTTGGAGAAATGTCCTCTGGTCTGATGAAACAAAAATAGAACTGTTTGGCCATAATGACCATAGTTATGTTTGGAGGAAAAAGGGGGAGGCTTGCAAGCCGAAGAACACCATCCCAACCGTGAAGAACGGGGTTGGCAGCATCATGATGTGGGGGTGCTTTGCTGCAGGATGTGGGGGTATATGTGGATATATTGAAGAAACATCTCAAGACATCAGTCGGGAAGTTGAAGCTTGGTCGCAAATGGGTCTTCCAAATGGACAATGATCCCAAGCATACTTCCAAAGTTGTGGCAAAATGGCTTAAGGACAACAAAGTCAAGGTAATGGAGTGGCCATCACAAAGCCCTGACCTCAATCCTATAGAAAATTTGTGGGCAGAACTGATAAAGCGTGTGTGAGGAAGGAGGCCTACAAACCTGACTCAGTTACACCAGCTCAGTCAGGAGGAATGGGCCAAAATTCACCCAACTTCTTGTGGGAAGCTTGTGGAAGGCTACCCGAAGCGTTTGACCCAAGTAAAACAATTTAAAGGCCGTGTTACCAAATACTAATTGAGTGTATGTAAACTTCTGACCCACCGGGAATGTGATGAAAGAAATAAAAGCTGAAATAAATAATTCTCTCTACTATTATTCTGACATTTCACATTCTTAAAATAAAGTAGTGATCCTAACTGACCTAAAACAGGGGATTTTTACTCAGATTAAATGTCAGGAATTGTGAAAAACTGAGTTTAAATGTATTTTGCTAAGGTGTATGTAAACGTCCGACTTCAACTGTATATATATCACTGTCTCTCTGTGTGTGTCTCTGTCTCCTTGTCTCTCTCTGTGTGTCTCTCTCTATCTCCCTGTCTCTCTGTGTGTATCTCTCTCTATCTCCCTGTCTCTCTCTGTGTGTCTCTCTGTCTCTCTGAGTGTCTCTCGCTGTCTCCCTGTCTCTCTCTCTCTCTCTCCTTGTTTCTCTATCTATCTCACCGTCTCTCTGTGTCTCTCTCTGTCTCCCTCTCTCTCTGTGTGTGTGTCTCTCTCTATCTCCCTGTCTCTCTGAGTGTCTTTGTCTCCTTGTCTCTCTCTCTTTCTCCATGTCTCTCTGGGTGTGTCTCTCTCTCTCTCTCCTTGTTTCTCTATCTATCTCACCGTCTCTCTGTGTCTCTCTCTGTCTCCCTCTCTCTCTGTGTGTGTATCTCTCTCTATCTCCCTGTCTTTCTCTGTGTGTCTCTCTGTCTCTCTGAGTGTTTCTCTCTGTCTCCCTGTCTCTCTCTCTCACACCTTGTTTCTCTATCTATCTCACTGTCTCTCTCTGTCTCCCTCTCTCTATCCTTGTTTCTCTATCTCCCTGTCTCTCTGTGTGCCTCTGTGTGTGTGTGTGTGTGTGTGTGTGTGTGTGTGTGTGTGTGTGTGTGTGTGTGTGTGTGTGTGTGTGTGTGTGTGTGTGTGTGTGTGTGTGTGTGTGTGTGTGTGTGTGTGTGTGTGTGTCTCTATATATATCTCTTTGTCTTCTGTGTGTGTCTCTCTCTCTGTCTCCCTGTCTCTATCTCCCTCTCTCTCCTTGTCTCTCTAACTCCCTGTCTCTCTGACTGTCTCTCTCTTTCTATCTCTCTCTCTCTCTCTCTCGCTCTCTAAATTCAATTCAATTAAATTTGCTTTATTGGCATGACGTAACAATGTACATATTGCCAAAGCTTAATTATTTTAATTGTCAACGGGACAACAGTAACAACAATAACCAAGGGTCAGAATAACCATACATTGAACAATAACAATAAGCATACAGTAGAGGACATGTGCAGGTTGATTGGTTTGTCAGACACTCCCTCATCTTATTGCAGGCAGCAATGTAGTGCGCTGCCAACCCACAGCTCTCTGCGTCCTCCCCAAACAGGACGGGTAGCCTACTCTCATCAAAGAGGTCTTTAAAACCTTGAATAAGGGTTTCAAATTTGGGGAAATGGCACTCTCTAATTGTTTTATATTTTTTACATTTTGTTTCTCTCTCTATATATATATATATATATATATATATGCCTGTCTCTCTCTGTGTGTCTCTCTGTCTCTCTGAGTATCTCTCTCTGTCTCCGTATCTCCTTGTATCTCTCTCTATCTCCCTGTCTCTATGGGTGTGTCTCTCTCTATCTCCCTGTCTCTCCTTGTTTCTCTATCTATCTCACTGTCTCTGTCTCCATCTCTATCTCTCTGTGTGTCTCTATCTCCCTGTCTCTCTGAGTGTCTCTGTCTCCCTGTCATTTTCTCTTTCTCCCTGTCTCTCTGGGTGTGTCTCTCTCTATCTCCCTGTCTCCCTCCCTCTCTCTCTATCTCTCTCTCTCTCTCTCTCTCTCTCTCTCTCTCTCTCTCTCTCTCTCTCTCTCTCTCTCTCCTTGTTTCTCTATCTATCTCACTGTTTCTATGTGTCTCTCTCTCTGTCTCCCTCTATCTCTGTGTGTGTATCTCTCTCTATCTCCCTGTCTCACTGTCTCTCTCTCTCCTTGTTATTCTATCTATCTCACTATCTCTCTGTGTCTCTCTCTCTGTCTCCCTCTCAATTCAATTCAATTCAAGGGGATTTATTGTTATGGGAAACGTGTTAACATTGCCAAAGCAAGTGTGGTAGATAATATACAAAAGTGAAATAAACAATAAAAATTAACAGTAAACATTACACATACAGAAATTTCATATATAGTGTTGTTAACGATGTACAAATGGTTAAAGTAAACAAGGGGAAACAAATAAGCATAAATATGGGTTGTATTTACAATGGTGTTTGTTCTTCACTGGTTTCCCTTTTCTTGTGGCAAGAGGTCGCAAATTTTGCTGCTGTGATGGCACACTGTGGAATTTCACCCAGTAGATATGGGAGTTTATCAAAATTGGGTTTGTTTTCGAATTCTTTGTGGATCTGTGTAATCTGAGGGAAATATGTGTCTCTAATATGGTCGTACATTTGGCAGGAGGCTAGGAAGTGCAGCTTAGTTTCCACCTCATTTTGTGGGCAGTGTGCACATTGCCTGTCTTCTCTTGAGAGCCAAGTCTGCCTACGGCGGCCTATGTACAGGCTCACTGAGTCTGTACATAGTCAAAGCTGTCCTTAAGTTTGGGTCAGTCACAGTGGTCAGGTATTCTGCCACTGTGTACTCTCTGTTTAGGGCCAAATAGCATTCTAGTTTGCGCTGTTTTTTTGTTAATTCTTTCCAACATGTCCAGTAAATATCTATTTGTTTTCTCATGATTTGGTTGGGTCTAATTGTGCTGCTGTCCTGGGGCTCTGTGGGGTGTGTTTGTGTTTGTGAACAGAGCCCCAGGACCAGCTTGCTTAGAGGACTCTTCTCCAGGTTCATCTCTCTGTAGGTGATGGCTTTGTTATGGAAGGTTTGGGAATAGCTTCCTTTTAGGTGGTTGTAGAATTTAACAGCTCTTTTCTTGATTTTGATAATTAGCGGGTATCGGCCTAATTCTGCTCTGCATGCATTATTTGGTGTTCTACGTTGTTCACAGAGGATATTTTTTGCAGAATTCTACATGCAGAGTCTCAATTTGGTGTTTGTCCCATTTTGTGAATTCTTGGTTGGTGAGCGGACCCCAGACCTCACAACCATAAAGGGCAATGGGTTCTATGACTGATTCAAGTATTTTTAGCCAGATCCTAATTGGTATGTTGAATTTTATGTTCCTTTTGATGGCATAGAATGCCCTTCTTGCCTTGTCTCTCAGATCGTTTAGGCCAAGGTATGTATAGTTTTTGTGTGCTCTAGGGAAACGGTGTCTAAATGGAATTTGTATTTGTGGTCCTGGCAACTGGACCTTTTTTGGAACACCATTATTTTGGTCTTACTGAGATGTACTGTCAGGGCCCAGGTCTGTCAGAATCTGTGCAGAATATCTAGGTGCTGCTATAGGCCCTCCTTGGTTGGTGACAGAAGCATCAGATCATCAGCAAACAGTAGACATTTGACTTCAGATTCTAGTAGGGTGAGGCCGGGTGCTGCAGACTTTTCTAGTGCCCGCACCAATTCGTTGATATATATGTTGAAGAGGGTGGGGCTTAAGCTGCATCCCTGTCTGACCCCATGGGCTTGTGGGAAGAAATGTGTGTGTTTTTTGCCAATTTTAACCACACACTTGTTGTTTGTGTACACGGATTTTATAATGTCGTATGTTTTACCCCAACACCACTTTCCATCAGTTTGTATAGCAGACCCTCAAGCCAAATTGAGTCGAAGGCTTTTTTTAAATCAACAAAGCATGAGAAGACTTTGACTTTGTTTTGGTTTGTTTGTTTGTCAATTAGGGTATGCAGGGTGAATACATGGTCTGTTGTACGGTAATTTGGTAAAAAGCCAATTTGACATTTGCTCACTGAGGAAATGTACGAGTCTGCTGTTAATAGTAATGCAGAGGATTTTCCCAAGGTTGCTGTTGACGCATATCCCACGATAGTTATTGGGGTCAACTTTGTCTCCACTTTTGTGAATTGGGGTGATCAGTCCTTGGTTCCAAATATTGGGGAAGATGCCAGAGCTAATGATGATGTTAAAGAGTTTTAGTATAGCCAATTGGAATTTGTTGTCTGTATATTTGATTATTTCATTGAGAATACCATCAACACCACATGCCTTTTTGGGTTGGAGGATTTGTATTTTGTCCTGTAGCTCATTCAAGGTAATTGGAGAATCCAGTGGGTTCTGGTAGTCTTTAATAGTTGATTCTGTGTGTGTGTGTGTCTAACTCCATCTCCCTGTCTCTCTGAGTGTCTCTGTCTCCCTGTCTCTCTGGGTGTCTCTCTCTATCTCCCTGTCTCTCTGAGTGTCTCTGTCACCCTCTCTCACACACCCTACAATCTGCCTGGCCTTGTGGGATGTATGGGCCTCTCCTCCTCTCCTGCCCTGAGCTCAGATAGTTCAGATACAGATTACGACTGGGGAGAGCTAGCACCAGTGCCAGCACCAGTTTTGTCTCACCTTTGAGGCTGGTGGGCTTTCATTATTCCTGCCGACCAGAGCCAGGGAAGACTAAACAGAGTAGGATGGTAGGGTCCTATATCGCACTGGCTGGACCCCAGGAATGTGTGGGTCAGCGTTGGGCTGGCGTGCGCTGCGAGCCCTCCTCTGCCTGGTCAGGATGGAGCGGAGGTCAGAGCACGGCTGGGCTGATTAATGGTCACAGGCTGAAAGGGGGCCAGGGGGAGAGAGAGGCTCCGTGCCTACCTCAGCAGTTTCGCAATCCTGCTGCTTACACATGGACAGCACAACACGAATAGGGCCAGTTTCAATCTGTCGATCTGTCTTCTCTCTCTCTCTCTCTCTCTCTCTCTCTCTCTCTCTCTCTCTCTCTCTCTCTCTCTCTCTCTCTCTCTCTCTCTCTCTCTCTCTCTCTCTCTCTCTCTCTCTCTCTCTCTCTCTCTCTTTCTCTCTTTCTCTCTCTTTCTCGCTTCCAGTGGTAAACTCTACAACATTCCATGAAATGTATTTGTTTATGAGATGGCGAAAGAGCAGATAAACTGAAGTTTATTTAAAGGCTTTCTATTTTTGACAAAGCCTATCAGAGGAGAATTGCAACAGCTGAACTAAACCTTGCTCACAGGGTGTGGCCACTGTCTGTGATGCAAGGCTGACCTCTAGTGGTGAATAGGGGGAACATGTTTGTACTGTGCCATATTACAGTTGCTCCCTGGACAGCCAGCAGGTATATGACCAAGACTAGAGCACACTGATAAATTGGTATGCAAAAGAGACATCATCATCATCATCAACATCATCATCACACCCATTCTCTCTTCACATTCATCTTATTCTATATATCATCATCTGAAAGTGCATCTCCTGCCATGAACCTCAACCAGCTCTCTGTGTAAAATCATGTAGATCACTTGAAAATACAACAGAAATCATTATAAAGAGAGATTGAGCTGTTGACTAACAAGTGTTTTCTGTTCTGTGTTTTTTTCCATCTCTAGGGCAAGGCAAGGGGAGGAAGGGTGAGCTGTTGACTAACAAGTGTTTTCTGTTCTGTGTTTTTTTCCATCTCTAAGGCAAGGCAAGAGGAGGAAGGGTGAGCTGTTGACTAACAAGTGTTTTCTGTTCTGTGTTTTTTTTTCCATCTCTAGGGCAAGGCAAGGGGAGGAAGGGTGAGCTGTTGACTAACATGTGTTTTCTGTTCTGTGTTTTTTTTCCATCTCTAGGGCAAGGCAAGAGGAGGAAGGGTGAGCTGTTGACTAACAAGTGTTTTCTGTTCTGTGTTTTTTTCCATCTCTAGGGCAAGGCAAGAGGAGGAAGGGTGAGCTGTTGACTAACAAGTGTTTTCTGTTCTGTGTTTTTTTTCCATCTCTAGGGCAAGGCAAGGGGAGGAAGGGTGAGCGGCGGGGCGAAAGGAGAAATCGGGACAACCGCCGGGACAAGGACAGCCAGGGGGAAGGCCGGCGGGAGAGGAAGAAGGACAGAGAGAGGGAGAGGGGGGAGGCAGGTGACCGGGAGGACTCTGAGAACAGGAACAAGACAGAGCAAAGACGCCGGAGAGGCCAAAACAGAGACCCTGTTGTCTCACCTGAGGGAGGAGGTCCTGAACAGTAACAGAGCCTGGAGGAGCCCCCTCACTCCACCCCCTCTTTGTCACCCTCGCCCCCTCAACTCCTTGCTGAAGGGGTGCTGCTGCTACCTGTATTATTTAAATATATACTGTATATGCACAAGAGAGATGGGGTCACTTGATCGGGCCACTACAGACTCTAAGGACTTCTCCCCTACATACCTACCTACCTACCCCCCTCCACCACACACCACTGAGAGGCCGCCTCCCACTTCCTGTCCTGTCCTCTAGTTTCACCAGACCAGAGAGAACCAAGACTGCTGTTGATTGGACGGGAATGTACAAAACTGCTCTTGTGATTGGATGGGACTGTACAGAGAGGAGAGCAGTGAGACATTGAAATGTGACAGTATGGGGATGATGATGTGTTTGTCATTGGGAGTCAGGACAATGTAAATGCTTGTTGAATCGGTTATTTAAAAGGCTCCCACCCAGTTAAAAACAAACTTTGTGTCTTGGTTTCAATGTAGGTTTAATTTGTGACATTATGTAGAATTGTTGTTGTTGTTTAAATGTTTTTTTGTTTTTGTTTGTTGTTTTTTGCTGAGTAAATTATCATGGGATATCAGTAACAGAAAGACAGACAGTCAGATGTGGTTACTGCATCCAGATGTATAGTAAACATGAGACAAACCGACTGAATTGATTTTGTGACAGAATGAGGACGGACCCCAGTGTTTTCCTCACAACTTATTATTGGTCATGTTTGTTCAGAAGCGTCCTGGACAAAGTGCTAGTTTGCCTGTCTGTGTAAGCGGGATTTGTGCTTTCACTAAAGCCACCTGAGCAGAAATCAAAAGCATCTGTATGTCAAATAAACTATAATGGGTTTGTACTTGTCTTTGTTTTTCATTTGTTATCTTTGGGCAATATTTTTGGTATCTCAGATTGTTCTGGCAATTCTCACATTTTTTAATTTGTATCAGAAACCATTTGGGGGTAAATCATTATAAAATTGGACAATTTCTAAAAAATATATATATATTTCAGAATCAAGACATACTCCATATTTTAGAGCACTCGATAAGGAGTATAATGACACCACGATGTTGTCTTTATCATGTACAGTTAATGGATCATAGGGTCTTACAGGGGACATCTATAGGTCTAAAAGGGACGAATTGGTCACTTTCATCCCCCAAAATTGTTTGTGATTACAAATCTAAAAAACATATCAAACATCTTTACTCCCATATGAAGCTAGAACAATCGGAGATAACCAAAATATTTTCGGGACACGCTGGCATGAAATCGCGCCTTTATTATTTGTCAACTACTCAATAAACACTCTCCGTGGACCTGCCTTTCTAATTTCAGATTCACTGTTGCTTAGTTTTTGCAAATCTTTTGAAAATATATCCATCCTCAACACAGTTGTTTGTAAGTTGATATAGGCCTTCACATAAATTGCATTAAATAGATGGTCATAGACAGTCAAAGAACTGTCAGTGAGTGACATGCTGAATCAAACCCACCACAACCTTACTTACCCTTATTCATCACTCCAATTCCATTACATTACACTGAGCCATTAGTATGTCCCGTTTAGCCTTGTGTGGGGAATGGCCCGACGCTCCGAACCTGGACAAACGCTCTGTCTAAACGCAAATACCGTTTCGGAAACATTTGGAACTTAATTTTCATATAATAGAGAAATACATGCGATCCGTCGGAAATGTGGAATGGAATGGACCAATGGAAATGAGAGCGCAAGGTGAGAGGATGTGTGGTAGCGGAGGTGGTGTGAAAACAGCCAGTTGCAACTTTGCAAAACTGCTCACAGTAAGTGTATCTTTTGTATTTAATAATAATAAAATTGAAATAATCTTTCTCGCTTACATGAAAATTAAGTTCCAAAGGTTTATAAAACCGTATTGCTAGAAGGATTAATAACGTTTCTAAACATTAAAACAGAGTGTTGGGATTGTAGTCATTGATCCAGCTGTTGTCCATACATTCAATTGAGAACTCAAGGGCTGGGTACACTGTAACTAAATATTGTTAAGTAACTGGTTCCACAGCCTTTTTTTGTTTGTTGGTTTACTCAACTTTTCATTTTTCATTTTCCAACATGAGAAAACTTAGGCAAAAATTCAGTCAACTTATAATGTGTTTCCTCAATTTTGTCTCATATGTGTGAACTAGAAAAGTATTATTTTACCAACAGAAAGAGGCTGTGGAAATAACTACAGGCACAGTGTTTTTAATGTATATATCTGACAGCTGATTACATTGGTATTCAAACTCACAACCTGTTGATTCACAGCATACCAATTTTCCTGCTATGCCACCACATCTGTGTCAATAGCATATTTGACATACATGATTGCATTGTGCATGTTAATTTCTACAGTAATCAGTATTCACCTGGGATTTGAACTCACAACCTCTTGGTTCATAGCATTCCAAACTTCCTGCCACGACACCATGTCTGTGTCGTTAACGGATTCGACTGTATTTTAGGGGATGACTGCCTTTGTTCATTCCAAGATCCTAAAGATAGTTTTAATCTATCTGGCTCATCATTTTTCTTTTATCTACAATTTAGGTCTGCCGTTAGGGCTCATGGTGTTCCTTGGCAGTCAGCTTTGACGCTACATCCTATGCCAATTTTTTTTAGTTTAAGATCGAAACAAAGGGTTGCCAAAATGTATAATTTATTTACTGTCAACTTCTTATAAACCTCTTCCTCTCTATACTCAGTGGAATAGAGACCTTCCGGGTTTGGATCAATGTTTTATTTGGGACCCGGTGTAGTCTAATATTCAACAATCGTCTCGGTATCCTGATCACCAACGGATGCATTATAATTTTGTACACAGCATTTATCAAACTCCTCGTAAACTGTATCATATAAAACATTTTAATGATGCTTCCTGTACATTGTGCCATCTTAATGAACATGGTGCCTTTATACACATGGTTTGGGAATGCCGTCTGGTATCTATATTCTTGGATTAAATAGCTTTGAATTTGGCCACTGTTGTCAGAAAATATTCCTACATCTCCTTTTGTTTTACTTTGAAATGATGTATCTGTTTTTCATTTATCTCTATGTCAGAAGTGCATTCTTCTCGCTGGCCTAACGCCTGCAAAAAAAATGATTGCAGCACGATGGAAGCCTCCACACTCACCCTCTATCCGTCAATTGATCCTCACTTTTTTGAATGTAATTTATATGGAGCATTCAACTTCTCGCATTCAACTTCTCGCATTCGTGGAGCTAAAGAAGACAATGAACCAATGGCTTCTTGCCGCTAAAAATACTTATTGATGTGTTGCTCTGTGTTTTATTTTGCTGCGCCACTCGGGAGCCATAAGCACCAACAACATTAGACACAGAAAAATCTAAAATTGCTTAAATAAGTAAATCAAATCAATCAGATGAATTGATGATAATTGATACAGACATGGTTGCATAGCCGGAAAATCTGAATATTATGAACCAAGAAATTGTGAGTTCAAATCCCAGGTGAGGACATGTTGGATCATAAGGTTATTATACATAAATTAACATGCACAGTCTGATCATGTAAGTCAACGTGTATCAAATATGCAAGTTGAAAACATCGTATGGTAAAAGTGCTGTGTGTGTAACTACACTGTACAAAAATATAAATGCACCAATTTCAAAGATTCTTTACAGTTCATATAAGGAAATCAATCAATTGAAATAAATTAATTAGGCCCTAATCTATTGATTTCACATGACTGGAAATACAGATCTACATCTGTTGTTCACAGGTACCTTTTTTTTAAGTTGGGGAGTGGATCAGAAAACCAGCCAGCATCTGGTGTGACCACCATTTTGGCTGGGGTAGGCTGTCATTATAGATAAGAATTTGTTCTTAACTGACTTGCCTAGTTAAATAAAGGTTTTTAAAAAATATGTAGACTGACCAATGTTTTACACTAATGGGCGTTTTCTAATATCAAGGAAAGCCCACATTAAGAAACGCCCCGAATTGCGGTCTGCAATTTCTTCATTTTGCACTTCTCCGCTGATTCGAGAACATTGTAATGTGCGTGTGCTGTGCGTGATTACGTTCAACAAACGTAGTCATCATACGTTAACAGGCTAAACTTACTACGTTGCTTTTTGTGGAGGAAATCAGACGGTGAGTTTAACATAACATTTCTCGCCATGCAGCTCATTTAGTTACATGTGTGTGATTTATAGTCAATGTAATATTGAACAATACAAGAGCCACACAATGACCGATAAATCTAACATGCGAAATGACAGTATCGGCTAAGAGAGAGAAGTGACTAGCGCTGTCTTTCTTTCTCGACTGAGACGGCAGGCTAACGTTAGCTAGCTATGTTGTCAATCCTAGAAACTTGGATACAACAGGTCTCATTGTTTTGATTCCTCCTGGGGGTGGGTGTCGTTAGTTCAAATCAAAGTTAGCAGACTAGCTAACGTCAGTTTGTCGCCGTTTCAATGCGAATAACACCGAATATATCAAAATATAATGGCCGTAGCTAGCAACGTTAATGTTATGTAAAAGGAGAATGCTGTCGAGTTTTCTAGCTCGGAGATTAGCCAACGTTAGCTAGCTACCTTGCTGACGATGGCTTACCCTCGAAGAACAAAACACCTACTGTTCGCTAGCTATCTTCGTTTTTGGTAGGACTATATCACGATATTTTTTCAATGTGAAAAATTAACATGAAGTAAACTCAACTTCTTGGTCCTTTACTAACAAGCTGCATATAAAATAGTTAGCTGTAGCTTAGAAAATAAATTTTACACTGGATAATAAATAAATGTCACTGGATGACAACATAATGTTTTGTTTTCAACATTAGGGCTGTTTTCCAAAATAAGTGAAAGTTCCTTTTTGTTTCCTTGCCACGATACTAACGAGTATCGCGATACAGGTATTGTCAGGTCGCTAGCTCACATAGTGACCACACTGCTCGTGTTGTAAAATAAATGTAGACATGTTATTAAATCATTTCATCCACACTGCTCGCGCAGGTCTGCATGGACAAGTGCTAAAATAGAATAATTGGTTCTATTTATGATGCTCAAGTCCTCCATCTCCTCATTGGTTTTTAGGAGCATATACCCACATTTTTCATTTTATCTAGCTAAGCTTGCCCCATGTCATTGTTAACTAGCTAGGGTATCGGGACCCTGTTCCAGTCCTCTTTTCATGGTTTAATTGAAAATAGTGTTTCAACTGTTTTTGGATAATTGACTATTGATATCATCATTCCCGTGTTGTTTACTGTGTTTCCCGGAATCGGAAGTTCATCTATCAATTAAAAAAACAAAATCTGTGCTATAACCTTTGTTTCCTTTTGGCAGTGAGACATTTGAAGAACCACCAATAAGCCTAATGCTACAGCGGCAACATTAGCAGATATTACAGTAAGTAGCTACTACAGAATCTCTGCCTGTCCTGTGTGTATCTAAATAAACTACTTTAAATTGTTCAGTGTATTGGTTGATTTTAATAAATCACAACTGTGATGCTAGTAGTTCACATTAACATCCTTTTGTGTCAATAACGGTCTCACCCCCCCCCCCCCCCCAAAGTACTTACTAAGGATGGCTAGCTGCGGTGAGGTTGACCACTCTGTGAGCTCGCTCCCATCCAGTAAGAAGGGGAGTGGTGACTCTGCCTGCTCTGGTTCCAGTGGCTCATCACCTGCCCTGCCTGTCCCAGAGTGTGCCATCTGCCTGCAGAGCTGTGTCCACCCTGTCCAGCTACCCTGCCGCCACGTCTTCTGTTTCCTATGTGTGAAAGGGGCGTCCTGGCAGAGCAAGCGCTGTGCTCTCTGTAGACAGGAGGTTCCTGAGGACTTCCTGGAGCACCCCACTCTGCTGTCCCCCGAAGAGCTTAAGACCGGAGGGCGGGCCGCCGCAGGGGACAACGCCTGGTACTATGAGGGGAGAAACGGCTGGTGGCAGTATGACGAGAGGACCAGCCGTGAGCTGGAGGACGCTTTCTCCAAGGGCAAGAAGACAGCTGAGATGCTGATAGCCGGGTTCCTGTACGTGGCCGACCTGGAGAACATGGTGCAGTACCGGCGCAATGAGCACGGCCGCCGCCGCAAGATAAAACGGGACGTTGTGGACATCCCCAAGAAAGGGGTGGCGGGCCTCCGTCTGGACACCGAGGGTGGCGCGCAGGGGTCCGCTGCAGCAGGGAGAGGGAACTCTGCAGACGGGGCTGATACTTCAGCAGCCGCAGTGCAGGCCTCTCCAGCTACCACCACAGTCCTGTCTGCTCCTGCCAGGCCTCCCACCTCTCTGGGGGGCCAGCCTGGCAGCCCCACCAGCCCCTCTCTGGAAGACACCCTGGCCCTGCTCCACATCAGCCCCACAGATGCGCCGGAGAGGGCTGAAGTCGGGGAGGGAGAGGAGGGGGAAGAGGAGGCCACCGCCACACCCTCCATGTCATCTGGTCCTAACACCTCTGTGGATGGGTCTGGGGACTGGAGCGATGAGGGGGATGGGGAGGCAGTGGAGCCCCGGGAGCAGAGACTGCATTTGGGGGAGAGCCCAGAGGACAGGTCCCCCCCTGGGGCTGAGGCCTCCAGCAGCAGTGTGAGGTCGCGAAGGCCTGACGGCCAGTGTACTGAAGTGTGAGCTCAACTCATCATGAACCTCTGCACTGTAGCTAACATTCTCAGCTAACATAGGACTCTGAAACAGATTAAAACCAACCCCTGCAAACAACTGTCTCAAGGCAAGGAGACACTCTCATTATATTAGACTTTTAAAGATGAAAATTACCCCCTGAAAATTAGTTATAGTCAAAATTTACTGGTGGGCCTTAGGAGCAGTCTTTCCCCATACAATTTGTTAGTTGAGCTTTGAATTGTTGTTTCGTGTAAGTTGTTGGGATGTTTGAACGTCCTCATGCCTGCAGACAGTATGTGATGCAGCCGTGTTGAAAGATGGAGACTTATTATTTTCAGAGACATGCATTTAACTGAATCAGGTAGCAGCCTCTTATCAGCTAATCCACAGTTGTTTTGATCAGATCAGTGGTTGTTTTCCTCTCTGCAGCAGCTTTGTGTGTTGAGTTCTAGGCTGCTCCAAAGTGATTAACACCATGCTCCATGACCTCTGATCAAAAAGGTTAGTAGACAACATTTTCATTTGTTTCAATAGCGAAGCATGTTCATAGTGTTCAGTTGCTGATTATTCATCTGAAATGCTAGTCTGTTTCATAATATGTGCATGTGTTTTAAGAGAGGGGTTGGATTCTTAAACACTACTGGTGAAGAGGACTGATGTTTTTGATTTTAGTTTAACTGTTTTTTCTTTGTTTTCCTATGGTTGTAAATTCTATTGTGTGATTACTAAGACAGTAAGAGAAGAGCCATGGTTGCTAGGTGGCTTGCTGGCTGTCTCATGCAAAACATTTGAAGTTTTAAATGTTATTGTTTTTGTATTTCTGACCAGCTGACTCATCTGTTGAGCTCAATTTTACTATCATTATAATAACCTTTACTTTCTGTAACGATTTTTGGTTTGTAATCTTTTACATGGTATGTGATTTTAAATAAAATGTGTGTATTCATCAACTCACAATGTTGATTGGAAGTATTGTTTTTGTTTGGAAGCAAAAGGCGAGCTGATCACATGCCAACACAACTAGCGACGTCATGCATCAAATCTGGTCACAATGTATTTTTTTTACCCTGATATTTCTCATGTGACAACTCTACACTATGTGGACACCGGACACAACAGTTGCTGATTACTTGTTATTACTGCATTGTCGGAACTAGAAGCACAAGCATTTCGCTACACTCGCATTAACATCTGCTAACCATGTGTATGTGACAAATAACATTTGATTTGATTTGACAGGTGTATAGAATCGGGCACACAGCCATGCGTTCTCCATAGACGAACATTGTCAGTAGAATCGCCTTACTGAACAGCTCAGTGACTTAACGTGGCACCGTCATAGGATGCCGCCTTTCCAACAAGTCAGTTGATCAAATGTCTACCCTGCTAGAGCTGCCCAGGTCAACTATAAATGCTGTTATTGTGAAGTGGAAACGTATAGGAGCAACAGCGGCTCAGCCACACAAGCTCACGGAACGGGACCACTGAAGTGTGTAAAAATCTTCTGTCCTAGGTTGCAACACTCACTATTGAGTTCCAAACTGCCTCTGGAAGCAATGTCAGCGCAATAACTGTTAGTTGGGAGCTTCATTAAATGGGTTTCCATGGCTGAGCAGCGGCACACAAGCCTTCGATCAGTTTGGGGAAGACCATTTCCTGTTTCAGCATGGCACAAGGCGAAGTCCATACAGAAATGGTTTGTCGATCAGTGTGGAATAACTTGACTGGCCTGCACAGAGCCCTGACCTCAACTCCATCAAACACCTTGGGGAGGAATTGGAATGCTGACTGCGAGCCAGGGCTATTCGCCCAACCTCACTAATGCTGTTGTGGCTGAATGGAAGCAAGTCCCGCAGCAATGTTCCAACATCTAGTGAAACCCTTCCCAGAAGAGTGGAGGCTGTTATAGCAGCAAAGGGGGGACCAACTCCATATTAATGTCGATGATTTTTGAATGAGATGTTTGACGAGCAGGTGTCCACATACTTTTGGTCATGTAGTATACCATGCACCCGCTGCTCCTGCCCTGCACAGGTCCACTTGGTGCAGTGTAGTGTACCTACTTCAACAGACAGGTTCCAACCCTCTGAATTCATCTCACACCCTGGTTTGATATTCTGATCACTGTATCTGTAAGCAACACCAAAGCCTGGTGTTTGTCCAGGAAACACATGACCGTTGTAAAGGGACGGCAGAGGAAGACAAAAGGCCATGCGGGCTGCATCCAAAATGGCTCCCTATTTAGTGCACTACCTTTGACCAGGGCCCACTATGTAGGGAATAGGGTGCCATTTGGGATGTACCCCTGGTGGTGTGTTATCCAGGGACCAGAGACCTGCCAGCCAGGTTCACACCATAGTGAAGCTTGATCTATCAGGGAGGGGAAAAGGAGCGACTGACTCTAGCCTAGATCTATGCAGCAGGACAAACACAGAACGTTTCATTGTTAGATTATTCAGAATTCACATGAATCTCCTACCCTGGTTGAAAAAGAACACACCATCGGCATTGTACATTTATTGGAACAGCAGGACAGATGGAGAATTCTTCCTCTGGCCTGCAAATAGTTATCAGAGACGGATAAAGTAGTGGGGCATCTACTGTAGTTGGTAGAGAGTTGTGTGGTATTGAGGTCCCTTGATGAATTTATAGATAGGTCTGTATGACCTAGTCTATTAACTGGAGAAAGAGAACTCCCAACTGTAGTGGGCTGGATAGAGAATCCTCTTCTTGTTATTCTCACTATCTCTGTGTGTGTGCTATTGTTCGGCTCAGTCTTGGGGGTGTGGTTGGAAATTGCAGCAGTAAGACCACTGTTTGTTTCTAATGTTTTATACAAAAACCTTGTTGGGTTCAATCCTAATCTAACAGATGATTTGATCTTCCGATCTTTGAAAACGTTGTGACACATTTTGGTGTTCCACAAAGTACAATACAAGCAAGATCAACAGGGATTTTATTCACAACAGCAATAGAAAGTATTTAGCTTGAAATACAAGTAATTTTACTCTGAATTGTCATTATAAAATGTACTGTATCTTATACGAGTTATATTTGTATCTATAAATTGCAGTTATCTGCCAAATAACATTTTACTTTTAAAGATATACAGTATTTTTGGCTTCACTTACTCCAGTCCACAGCCACATGCATAAATGCATAGTTTTGTTCAGAATATAAATAGCAGTTACTGTAGAAAATATTTCAGTGTAGCTTGTTGAAATAGCTTAAAGTTATCCCTTGAAGTTTAGTAATGCTCTTGCACCGCAGGCCAGTTGAGGACGAACAGATGAAAACAATGTCTTTGTCCTTCATTTGTGTCCAAGCTGATTTTTCATTTGTGTCCAAGCTGATTCTCAAGGGTCTCCATCCTTTCTGACACAACCTCAAGTATTTACACATTAAGGAAGTTATTGATTTTAAACTAAACACATTTTTAAAGATACTCTGTGCATCCTAAATGGCAGCCTATTTCCTTTATAGTGAACTACGTTTGACCAGGGCTGATAGGCCTCTAGCCTATTTCCTTTATAATGAACTACGTTTTACCAGGGCTGATGGGCCTCTAGTCAAAAGTAGCACACTACACAGGTAAAAGGGTACCATTTGGAAAGCATTCAATGTCATGGCAATATTAAAGATTTTATCTAAAGTATGTACACCACCACGGGGCTGTAAAGGATATTATTCTGGGTCAGTCTTCTAAGCTGTTCGTTGACCTGCCTCTGGAAGAGCATCACGTTCTCACACTTACACATATCTTGAGGGGAGGGTTTCTCTGTTCACAGACAGACACAGTATGGATTGTCTTTTAGGAATAGACTGACACAGATCAAGTGAAATACAATTATTCATTCCCAGAGCCTCACAATATACTGTACAATGATAGGCCTCCAATGGTATGGTTTCTGTTGTACTTCATAAAAACGCCTGCAGGTGGCAGATATGTACAGCATTTTCCCCCTGAACATAAAGTCCTTACCCGCTCCTCAATAAATATTTCCTGAAATGCAGTGCATGAGAGAAAATCGATCTAACACACATTATAAACTGGGTGGTACGAGCCCTGAATACTGATTGGCTGACAGCCGTGTGATAATAGCAATAAGGCACCTCGGGGGTTTATGGTTTTTTGCCAATATACCCCAGCCTAGGGCTGTACACAGGCACTCTGCGTTGCGCCGTGCATAAGAACAGCCCTTAGCCGTGGTATATTAGCCATGTACCACACCCCCCCAGACCTTATTGCTTAAGTATAAATCATGATATGGAAGTCTAAGCACCACCTTCATAAACAATCTGATTAGTTTTAAGACTTTAGATGGGTTTTGGGGCATTTTTGATTCAGTATTTGTATTTATAGAATAAAAATTTTATTCAAGATGAGAGGATTTGTGCACTGTGCAGGAAAGTGTGAGAAATAATGAATAATGTGTAGCTGTGATGGATCTTTAATAAGAAAGTTATTTTAGAGTGTGTTTTATTTATTGGGTACCTTTACATATCCGTGACTTCAATTTGTCTGTAATTTCTCCCATGTTGCTAAAATCTTCAGCATAGTACAAATGCTTATCATCTGGCTCGGAAGCAATTTCCCTGAGCTCCTCTTCGATGGCTTTACCAACACCAAGTGCATATATCGTGATACCTGGGGACAGTGAAGCAGGTCAAAGGTCAGAAGGAAGTGGATGAATGACTCCTTTAAGAGAATATGGTACTCTATTAAAGGCTCTTTAAATGGCTCTGCAATCAGATCAAGTTAAGCAAACACAACGTAAAGAAACCGTACCAGCATCCTTTGCCTTAGAGGCCCATTTCGACACATCATCCTGGGATCGTCCGTCGGTGAACACGATGCTGACCCGTGGTATGTCGGGCCTGGCCCCCTCCTTGGCAGAGAAGCTGTACTCAAACATGTGACGCAGGGCAGCACCCGTCATGGATCCTCTGCCCATGTACTGCATCTGTAATACGGCCCTGTTGATGTCCCGGCCTGAGGTATACTGACCCAGGATGAACTCTGTGCGGACCTTACTGGAGTACTGCAACAGCCCCACGTGGGTGCCCGTGCCGGACACGTCCAGAGAGTCCACGATGCCGTTCACAAACTGCTTGACCAGCTCAAAGTTGGCCGGTCCCAGGCTCTTAGAGCCGTCAATTACAAATACCAGATCCATCACTCCATCTCCACACACTGCCTCTGCCATAGTAGAGACAAATAGTGTTGAGTCAAGTCATGACTCCCCAAATCAACTATACCATGGCAAGACAGCAGCAGAAAGTACTAGCCTACATTACTTAAATTAGGTCGCTGATAGGCTAATAACTGGCTCATTCTACAATAATGGCCCAACATTATGAAGACCTGTGTGCAGGTCAGGGGCGCAACTTTGGTTTTAGAAGTGGCGGGGACATATTTTTCTTTTAAAATGTTTTATCCATTCCGATAAACACTCCCAACAGCCTACCCGACCGCTCGGAGGCGTCCACGTGGTCCTAAAGCACACAGTTGCCTCGTTTTGTATCACATTCCAATGACAAAACTGGGGGTGGGGGCAAAAATGCAATTTCAGAATGTGGGGGGGACATGTCCCCCCATTCCCCAGTGAAAGTTGCGCCCCTGGTGTAGGTCATATTGAAATAGTATAAGGATAATTCTCATCAATAATGGAAATGTGTGTTCTCTACTCCAGGCTTCATGGTTCCAAAGACAGTCATTTCAATGCAACATTGGGTAATAATGTGCATGAATATCCATCGATCTACCTATCGAGAACTACTCTTTCTTCCTTCACAACATGTGCCTGTCACTTTCAAACGGTATGGAATATTCCTCTTAATCCAGGAAAATAACACCCTGGACTAGAGGGAGCATCAGGATTAACCATGACCTCATAATCACACTCATCCAAATTATGTAACATATAAATACCAGGATGGAAAAACACTCAGTCACAGTCAGCCCATTACAAAAGAGGCAATTAGGTGTATATTTGAAGGCAGTCCAACTTCCCTCAGTCACATAAGCATTAATGCGTAACATTCATTCTAACATACCAATTCAAAGGGATGTGAATCCATTGGGCCAAAACAGCATGATGCATAGAGAAGATCCTCTTATTACTGTGCAATGTCCAAAAGATCTGTTACCACATAGCTGATAGTAAGACATGGAAGCAGGCCATGGACTTACTCTGGCAGGTTCTGTGATCAGGTCTGAGTTTGTAGCCTTCTCGACATCTACACACAAATGAATCTTCAGTGTTCACACAGTCATGCTCACACCCATGGTTACCAAGGAAACAGGGATCAAGCTCTGCCGTGAGTAAAAGTGATCAGACCCAGTTGTTGAGGTCAATAAGCAAGACCTGCTAGTATGTTGAAATCTAAGTAAAAAGTTGAATACAAGTTATATTTCTGTGTATTAGGTGAGACTGAGAGCATACACTATTATAGTGTGAAGCAGGCGAGACTTACTTTTGCAGGCTTTATTATCAGGTCTGAGTATGTAGCCTTCATTGCATTTACAGAAAAATACATCTTCAGTGTTCACACACTCATGTTCACAGCCGTGGTCGCCAAGAGCACAGTGGTCAATCTCTGAGAGGTGTTAGTCACATCGGGTACAGAGATAGAAACAAGGCAGGAGAGAGAAAGGGACAACGCATGCTAATATTCTTTCAGGGAAGTAACACTTCTACACTGTTATATAGAAATATAACAGTGACTCACATATTCACTACATTCAACAAATAAATACATTACAAATGTTTTCCTCAACACTGCCCACGCAGTGAGCACAGCCCTCTGTTGCGGAGTCCTCCAGGGACTGATATTTTGAATTAACAGTTTCTGATTGCTTTATTTGTTAGATTTAATATATTTTAAACAATTTTTAGAGGTGTACTGGCTGTGATGAACTTACTGCTGCAGGTCTTGCCATCGCGGTTGAGAACATAGCCCCTCGTGCATCTACAGACGTAGGACTCAGGAGAGCTGACACAGTCATGCTGACAGCCATGGTTCCCCAGGTCACAGTAATCTATTCCTGGGGGGGAAAGGTAGAGACACACATAGATTGGCTTGAATTCATACGTTATTCTCAGGATGTTAACAAGAGATAAAGGAGGGAATAGGTGCCTTTAATTTGGAATTTTATTTTTTTCCTGTAACACCAGTTGTTTCTGCCTATTTCTTTTAAGCACTTAACGTTTTGATTAACCCACAGGGTGCTTTCTGAAGTTAACTAAAATGTTTATTGTGCAATTTGCATCGGAACATACACTCTTAGAAAAAAAGGTGCTATCTAGAACCAGAAATGGTTGTTTGGCTGTCCCCATAGGAGAACCCTTTGAAGAACCCCTTTTGGGTTCCATGTAGAAACCTTTCCACAGATCAAACCAGATGGAACCCTGGCTGTGTTATGATCTCTTTGTATTCTAACACCCTGGACACACTCCCCCATATTTCAGCAGCCAGTGAGATGATTCAAAAAGCACACTTCCTCTTGGAGATCTCCCCTATGCTACTCTGAAGTCTGAAGTTCCACTAGAGAACTAGGGGCACGTCCAAATGTGGGTGGACTTGGACCTCCGTCTGGCAACAGGATAGACCAAATACTGTATTAGAGTTGGACTGATCTGGGATCCCTTCAACTGCTTAAAGAACTGGTTGTGAACATTACAATAGTCAAGCATAGTTGCATCACTGAGCCAGTCCATGGACTGAAATGTAACCCAAAACAAATGATTGATTGTTTTCAGTATAATAGACCATCAGATTTGAGCAATGAAAGGACAGATGGAAATCTGGAATTCAGGTTAACCTTCACAAGCAGATAAATTACCTTTTTTCAGAGTAAATTCATAGTTTTTTCTATGCTAACTTTAGTCATAACCACAAAAAATAAATAAATGAACGAACGAAAGAGGAAAAACTAAGAATCTCACTTCGGCACGTCCTCTCGTCCTCGTTGAGTTCATACCCAAGCCGGCAGCGACACTCGTAGCCAAGTACCCCTGGCACCTTGGCACAGATGTGGGCACAGCCATGGTCCACCACATCACACGGGTCTTCCGCTACAGAACCAGGAGGACCACAACATAGGCAAAGACAGGATTTAATGCTACTGCTGTAGCTAACCCTTACCCTATGCTGCTGCTATCCCACCAGCCCTAGCATTGCACCGTCCCACAGGCAAACCCTAACCCAGCCAGCTAGGCCCCACTGATTCTGATTTACACCACTGACTTTTTTCCTTGTTCCCCTCTAGTGAATTTGTCTGTCCAAAAGCAACATATTTTCTATGTTCTTAGTCAAATGATGTGGTCAAGCCTGTTATAATAGAGTTGAGCACTGTCGACTAAGTTGCTCACTCACCGTGGCAGGTCTTGCCATCAGAGTTAAGGGTGTAACCCTTTCTACACCGGCACATGTAGGAGGCTGGGGTGCTCACACAGAGGTGATCACACGGATGGTCCATCACAGAGCACAAATCTGTACCTAATACATACACACACATACACACATGCATACAAATAATACATCCTTAGAATCTCCATCAATATAATGAATAAAGCACATGAGTGTGTTGAGAGATGAACAGAGAGAAAACACCTCCACATAGATTGGACTGGAAGACGGAGGTGAGGGTCTCTATCTGGCTGAAGTTGGCCACCAGGTACACATGCTCCGAGTGGGGCTCACTCCCGATGACCCGCAGCGTGTTCATATCCACCCTGCCCACTCCGATGGCGAATATCTGGATGCCTGCCTGCCGGGCCTGTGCCGCCACCTCTTCCACCGTGTCCTGGGGGCGCCCGTCCGTTATGATCATGGCGATGCGGGGGATGTGCAGGTCGGCGGGTCGGGCGCCCTCTGGCTCGGTGAAGGCTGTCTCCATGGTGTACTGGATAGCCAGGCCGGTCATGGTGCCGGTGGCCAGGTGGTCCATGGCCTTCACCGCCCGCTCCACATCTGCCTTGAATACAACAGTTCTGTGTTTGTTAATGTGGGTGGGTTAGTTTTTTGGGGATTCTTGTTACAGACTGTTTCTGAGCAACTGTACTTGGAAAACCAAATAAACATATTGTAAAAAGAATAGAACAGTACTGAATAGTCCATCTGTTTCTTCTGCTCCCAGTCTCACCACACAGCACACATTTGGGAGGAAGGAAGTTCAGCCACATTGCAACATCCCTGTGGGTAGAAGTACTTTGCTCAAGGGCACAACGGCTATTCAGCTAAGTGCATCGAGAGAGAGAACCTGTTCTCTAGGCTACCTTGTTGCTGTTGGTGTCGAGACAGAACTTGTTACCCAAACTATATTCTTAGGGGGGGAAAAAATGGTTTCAGAACGGTTCTTCAGCTGTCCCCATATGAGAACCCTTTTTGGTTCCAAGTAAAAAACTATTTTTGTCTCAATGTAGAACCATTTTGGGTTCCATGTAGAACCCTCTGTGGAAAGGGTTTTATATGGAACCCAAAATGGTTCTACTTGGAGCCAAAAAGGGTTTTACCTGGAACCAAAAAGGGACAGCCGTAGAACCCTTTTGGAACCCTTTTCTTCTAAGAGTGTAGTTTGTGGAGAAAGGGTTCTTCAAAGGCTTCTTCTATGGGAACAGCTGAAGAACCCTTTTGGGTTCCAGATAGCACCTTGTTTTCTAAGAGTGTACCTTGCTGCTGTAGGTGTTGAGGGAGAACTCGTTCTGCACCACGCTGCCGTACTGCAGCAGCCCGACGCGCGTCGCCTCCGGCCCCACGTCCAGGAAGGCCAGGATGTTGGTGATGAAGATCTTGACCTTTTCGTAGTCGCTGGGACGCACGCTGCGGGAGCTATCGATGATGAACACAAAATCCAGGGGCTTCCCTTTACACAGGCTCTCTGGGGAAAGACACAGGCATTACTGGAGGTACAGTAGGCCAGGCATACTATATGTGATAATTACACAGGCATTACTGGAGGTACAGTAGGCCAGGCATACTATATGTGATAGTTACACCGGCTCTATGGGGAAAGACACAAGCATTACTGGAGGTACAGTAGGCCAGGCATACTATATGTGATAATTACACAGGCATTACTGGAGGTACAGTAGGCCAGGCATGCTATATGTGATAGTTACGCAGGCTCTATGGGGAAAGACACAGACATTACTGGAGGTACAATAGGCCAGGCATACTATATGTGATAATTACACAGGCATTACTGGAGGTACAGTAGGCCAGGCATACTATATGTGATAATTACACAGGCATTACTGGAGGTACAGTAGGCCAGGCATACTATATGTGATAATTACACAGGCATTACTGGAGGTACAGTAGGTCAGGCATACTATATGTGAAATTACACAGGCATTACTGGAGGTACAGTAGGCCAGGCATACTATATGTGATAATTACACAGGCATTACTGGAGGTACAGTAGGCCAGGCATACTATATGTGATAATTACACAGGCATTACTGGAGGTACAGTAGGCCAGGCATACTATATGTGATAATTACACAGGCTCTCTGGGGGAAGACACAGGCATTACTGGAGGTACAGTAGGCCAGGCATACTATATGTGATAGTTACACAGGCTCTCTGGGGAAAGACACAGACATTACTGGAGGTACAATAGGCCAGGCATACTATATGTGATAGTTACACAGGCTCTCTGGGGGAAGACACAGGCATTACTGGAGGTACAGTAGGCCAGGCATGCTATATGTGATAGTTACACAGGCTCTCTGGGGAAAGACACAGACATTACTGGAGGTACAGTAGGCCAGGCATGCTATATGTGATAGTTACACAGGCTCTCTGGGGGAAGACACAGACATTACTGGAGGTACAGTAGGCCAGGCATACTATATGTGATAGTTACACAGGCTCTATGGGGAAAGACACAGACATTACTGGAGGTAGAGTAGGCCAGGCATACTATATGTGATAGTTACACAGGCATTACTGGAGGTACAGTAGGCCAGGCATACTATATGTGATAATTACACAGGCATTACTGGAGGTACAGTAGGCCAGGCATACTATATGTGATAATTACACAGGCATTACTGGAGGTACAGTAGGCCAGGCATACTATATGTGATAATTACACAGGCTCTCTGGGGGAAGACACAGGCATTACTGGAGGTACAGTAGGCCAGGCATACTATATGTGATAGTTACACAGGCTCTCTGGGGAAAGACACAGACATTACTGGAGGTGCAGTAGGCCAGGCATGCTATATGTGATAGTTACACAGGCTCTCTGGGGGAAGACACAGACATTACTGGAGGTACAGTAGGCCAGGCATACTATATGTGATAGTTACACAGGCTCTATGGGGAAAGACACAGACATTACTGGAGGTAGAGTAGGCCAGGCATACTATATGTGATAGTTACACAGGCTCTCTGGGGGAAGACACAGGCATTACTGGAGGTACAGTAGGCTAGGCATACTGTATGTGATAATTACACAGGCTCTCTGGGGGAGAACACAAAGAAAGCCTTAATGGAAGTATTGTACTGTATATAGGCTTACTGTAACTCTAATATAGTATTTACAGGGGGAGAACACAAAGAAAGCCTTAATGGAAGTATTGTACTGTATATAGGCTTACTGTAACTCTAATATAGTATTTACAGGGGGAGAACACAAAGAAAGCCTTAATGGAAGTATTGTACTGTATATAGGCTTACTGTAACTCTAATATAGTATTTACAGGGGGAGAACACAAAGAAAGCCTTAATGGAAGTATTGTACTGTATATAGGCTTACTGTTACTCTAATATAGTATTTACAGGGGGAGAACACAAAGAAAGCCTTAATGGAAGTATTGTACTGTATATAGGCTTACTGTAACTCTAATATAGTATTTACAGGGGCTCTCTGAGGAACATACAGTAATCTGACTGGAAGTAGTCTTACTATACGGTATATAACTGATATTTACATGGGCTCTCTGTATGAAGAAACCAAAAGTTTCTGGGTACAGACTGGGTCTTACTTAAAGTACTGTAGTACATAATTCTGACACTGTCTGGTTGATTCTTTCTTTTTGAGTTTGGACAGTGATTATTACTTTGTGTGCTCAGTTAGTCAGCCTGAGAGCAGGGGAAAGATTCTGAGTTCTCTAGTCTCCAGTAATCATCTGTAAATCAATCAACACTAAACTAAGCCTGGGAAAAGACAAGAAGAAAAACTTCTACATGCTCCATATATCCCTCTAGAGAGGACCAGTTCCCCTGGTCAGACATTGATTTTCCTTGATCTTTACTGTAAGGGGAAATACAGACCAATTATGAATATACATACTGTACTTGTGCACACACATATGGTCTGTATATTCCATCATATTGTACTGTATGTTCCATTATATTGTACTGTATATCCCATTATATTGTACTGTATATTCAATTATATTGTACTGTATATTCCATTATATTGTACTGTATATTCCATTATATTGTACTGTATATTCCATTATATTGTACTGTATATTCCATTATATTGTACTGTATATCCCATTTTATTGTACTGTATATCCCATTATATTGTACTGTATATCCCATTATATTGTACTGTATATCCCATTATATTGTACTGTATATCCCATTATATTGTACTGTATATTCCATCATATTGTACTGTATATTCCATCATATTGCACTCTATATTCCATTATATTGTACCGTATATTCCATTATATTGTACCGTATGTCCCATTATATTGTACTGTATATTCCATTATATTGTACTGTATATTCCATTATATTGTACTGTATGTCCCATTATATTGTATGTCCCATTATATTGTACTATATGTCCCATTATTTTGCGCTATATGTCCCATTATATTGTACTGTATATTCCATTATATTGTAATATATGTCCCATTATATTGTACTGTATATTCCATTATATTGTACTATATGTCCCATTATATTGTGCTATATGTCCCATTATATTGTACTCTATATTCCATTATATTGTACTGTATGTTCCATTATCTTGTACTGTATATCCCAATATATTGTAATGCATATTCCATTATATTGTACTGTATATTCCATTATCTTGTACTGTATATCCCAATATATTGTAATGCATATTCCATTATATTGTACTCTATATTCCATTATATTGTACCGTATGTCCCATTATATTGTACTGTATATCCCATTATATTGTACTGTATATTCCATTATATTGTACTATATGTCCCATTATATTGTACTGTATATTCCATTATATTGTACTATATGTCCCATTATATTGTGCTATATGTCCCATTATATTGTACTCTATATTCCATTAAATTGTACTCTATATTCCATTAAATTGTACTGTATATTCCATTATATTGTACTGTATATTCCATTATATTGTACTGTATATTCCATTATATTGTACTGTATATCCCATTATATTGTAATGTGTATTCCATTATATTGTACTGTATATCCCATTATATTGTACTGTATATTCCATTATATTGTACTGTATATTCCATCATATTGTACTCTATATTCCATTATCTTGTACTGTATATTCCATTATATTGTACTGTATATTCCATCATATTGTACTCTATATTCCATTATATTGTACTGTATATTCCATTATATTGTACTGTATATTCCATTATATTGTACTCTATATTCCATTATATTGTACTGTATATTCCATTATATTGTGCTGTATGTCCCATTATATTGTATGTCCCATTATATTGTACTATATGTCCCATTATTTTGCGCTATATGTCCCATTATATTGTACTGTATATCCCATTATATTGTACCGTATGTCCCATTATATTGTACTGTATATTCCATTATATTGTACTGTATATTCCATTATATTGTACTGTATATCCCATTATATTGTACTGTATATTCCATTATATTGTACTGTATATTCCATTATATTGTACTGTATATTCCATTATATTGTACTGTATATTCCATTATATTGTGCTGTATGTCCCATTATATTGTATGTCCCATTATATTGTACTATATGTCCCATTATTTTGTGCTATATGTCCCATTATATTGTACTGTATATTCCATTATATTGTACTATATGTCCCATTATATTGTACTGTATATTCCATTATATTGTACTATATGTCCCATTATATTGTGCTATATGTCCCATTATATTGTACTGTATGTCCCATTATATTTTACTATATGTGCCATTATATTGTACTGTATGTCCCATTATATTGCACTATATGTCCCATTATATTGTACTGTATTTTCCATTATATTCCATGCATTCCACTATATTCCATTGTATTTGTAATTGTATTTAATACTCTTTCCTGGGTCCAGCAACATGAAGGCAGTTACAGTTATATACAATTAAAAATATTACAAGACATTACATAACTCTTTACCCAATACATTTAGTGTGTTCCCTCAGGCCACTACTCCTCTATCACATATTTACAATACAACATCCATGTGTACATGTATGTAGAGTGCATGTCTTATCATGTGTATGTGTGTCTATGCCTGTGCGTGTCTGTTCACAGTGTATTTTTATCTGTTTTTTAAAATCTGATTCTACAGCTTGCATCAGTTACCTGATGTGGATAGACTCCCATGTAGTCATGGCTCTATGTAGTACTGTGCTCCTCCAATAGTCTGTTCTGGACTTGGAGATTGTGAAGAGACCTCTGGTGGCATGTCTTGTGGGGTATGCATGGGTGTCCGAGCTGTTTGCTAGTATTAAACAGACAGCTCGTACATTCAGCTTGTCAACACTTCTTACAAAAACAAGTAGTGATGAAGTCAATCTCTCCTCCACTTTGAGCCATGAGAGATGTACATGCATATTGTTAATGTTAGCACCCAGTGTACATTTAAGGGCCAGCCGTGCTGCCCTGTTCTGAGACAATTGTAATTTTCTGAGGTCCCTCTTTGTGGCACCTGGCCACACAACTGAACAGTAGTCCAGGTGTGACAAAATTAGAACCTGTAGGACCTGCCTTGTTGATAGTGTTGATTGTGACACAAACCACAGTATTTAGCCAGCACCACATTTCCTTTAGTACCAGTAATCTCTGCTGGTCTTACCCACTGAGTTGGACTGGACGGCCGAGTCGTTGCGTCCTCTGGACAGGACGGATGGTCTGGGACGGCGTCTGTCTCTGTGGTCCACTCGGACTGCATCGCAGCAGAGCAGGCAAAAGAGCGCGAAGGCCAGAGTCCTCATCCTTGACCAGGGGGACACACGGACAAATGGGTGGACAGACAGACAGCAGCTGGTAAAACAATTGCAGAGACAACCAACAACCTCCAGTCCTGAGGATGGGTGCACATCAACAAACACAAACACTGCCAGTCACTGACAGGGAGACTGGGGATGGGATGTCAGTCAGACTCTAGAGGAATTATAAATAGGAACCACTTTCACCTCCTGCCTGTCTGAAACCACAGCTTCAGATTTCACCTCATTAACCCAGAATGGTTGCCATGTCACAGCCGTACAGTACGATTAGCACTGTGTCCCAAATGGCCCTCTATTGTCTATAATGGTCAAAAGTAGTGCACTTTATAGGGAAAACGGTGCCATTAAAGACAGCCTAGAGCTACAATGTATACAACACATTCCAGACCCAAGCTACCGGTGAGGGAGGTCCACAATCTAATATAAAAACATGCACCAGTTCCCTTCAGTTTATGAACTGAAATGTAACTGAGTGTCTTCCCATAGAGTTATTAATACATGGAACAAAACTCCACTCTGAGTTGAGATGTTACAGGTGGTTTGCAATGATTTAAAATGGTCTATAATACACAGCAGACTGTTCCTTTGTCAGCCATCTGTTATTGCTCCCATTTAGACCGCTTCATACTGCTGCTACACACAACACTCAGGCAGCTGTTGACTGTACGGGCCATTCTGACAGACATACAGTAGTTGTGTTCCATGGCTTTAAGAGACATAGCCATGCCCATTCTAGAACACGTATACCTTTGTTCCATTAAACTAAGTCAGTTAGGAACAAATTCTTATTTACAATGACGGGCTACACCTGGCCAAACCCAGATGACGCTGGGACAATTGTGGACCTCCCTATGGGACTCCCAATCACAACCGGTTGTGTTACAACCTGGATTCGAACCAGGGTATCTGTAGTGATGCCTTAGGGCCTGAGATGCAGTGCCTTAGACCGCTGTGCCACTCGGGAGCCTGAGTGACAAGCTGATTGCACTGAGTTGTTCCTTAGTCTGTTCACAGGTTTGAGCTGCATAGGTGTCCCAGACATGTTTATGACTGTCAGTGACCAGAAGCAAGCAGGGTCACACTCATGGAACATCCTGTTCAACTACCACAGCTGCACAAACATTAGGTAAGTGAAAAACAAGTGAAAACCAGAGCCAGCACATGCCAGAGATGGATACAACAGTTGTTACTATTACTCATTCAGTCTGTAATTGAAAATGAAGATGGACCATATACAAAAACATAATTACAAACTACAGTATTTTTTTTAAACATTTTGTCATGGCCATATTGTATCTTGTCATCTTATGTTGAATCTCAATCAAACACAGTCTAATGTGGAATCTGAATCATGTTTACTATGTGTTTACTTCGATTAAAAAATTAAATTGTCATCTTCGAGCTTAGATTCTGTGTGGTAAACACGACATCTGTCATGGGGTTTCATGCTGCAGTGTGAACACTAACTATTGAAAATAACATCAAAATATCAAAAGTCTCCTTACCTTAATTTCAAAATAAAGTTTTGTGAAGAGATCTGTCAGTAAATCTAAATTAAATGTTGTAAAAAATAAGTAAAGCAGGAAAAGGAAATCCACCTGGGCGAGTGAGTCAAGCTGGTGACTTGTGGTCGTGCAGTCAGTCAGAGAATATGCAGATGTTCTTTAGCTTTCTCGCTCTCTCTATGCATTAGACTTACCCCCTCTCCTCTGGGACTGACTGATTCTGTATTTACTCTTAGCTGCCTTACCTCAGTCTGGCTCTAACCTGGGGAGGGAAGCCTCCTATTGGAGACATTATTTGGAGAAAAAAAAATGATATGGATCAAATCTTCATGTTTTCATACAGTAGGTTATCAGTTTAAACTATCATTTCAGTTTGTGAATCACAGTCAAGACATCTTCAACTGAGCCGACCAAGCATTTTGGTAACCACATGATCTTCTTTGATCAGAAATAGTGACCAATAATCAAACAGATATCCCATCTATTGTTCTTACATCTGACAAACAGCAATGTGAAAAGGCGATAAGTGTGTCTACAACTCAACTGTACATTTTTCAAAGTAAATTACAAGCGTATTGGTTTTGCCAACTACTGTCCTGGTCCAATGGTGGTCCAAGCTACAGTGTAAGGAGGTTACTGTACCTGTAAGACATCTGGATGAACTCTCCACATTGAACAGAAGGAAACAGTAAGGCAGCAGTTTATGGAAAAGGGGTCTGAAGCAGCGCTTTCAGTGCTCTTAACGTCAATCATCCTGAAAATAGACTACCTGTCTTACAACGACAACATTATGGCCCTAACAGCTCTTAAAGTCAATGGCCAAATAGTTTCCAAGTTTCCTAGAGAATTTCCGTTATTCAGGTTTATGAGGAAAGGAAAGGATCACATAATTAGTGCCAGTCGAAGAAAGAACTAAGCCTTTTAGTCCTAGACTTTTCCCTGTGGTTGTCATCTCATAGGCCTAACAAGCAGTGATGTAATGTAACACAATAATACTATGGTGGATTTGTCTCAAACCACTTTTAAAAAACAGAACCGCAGCCCCTGCCCTAGAACTGATAAAGTGTACAACATATTAAAATGAAATGCACAGTAAATACAACACACAGCACGACACTTAAGAATCCAAAATAAAAACACAAGATCTGTCCGTCAATTAAATGTGTTTTTAATGGACAAATAAATATAACTTCAGTGTCTTTTTATGCTGCAGCAGCAGACGGTTAAATGTGACGGAGTCCTCAGAGGACATCCCCCGTCTGGGGAGCAGCTTGCCAATAACTGCATCCGGCAGAGCAGGCCAGTCCGCTTACATTGGCTTAATTCAAAAAACAGGACCACCACTTTTTACTTTATTCGAAACAACACAGATATAAGATCAAATGTACAAGTCCTAAAACTCCACCTGTAAAATAAAGGTCAACTCAACACTGTCCTGTTGTAATAATTCAGGATAATGACAGTTTTCTACACACACTAAACAATAACGTACGAGTAACTTGGTGATATGACTTCTGCTCTTCGATCATCTGTTAGATTACAGGCAGGTGCTTTAAATCTTTGGAATCCTTCCGCGCATAGCAACACTTCATACATCTCTCAGTGCACCCTATCAAAAAGGAAGTTGTTTGTAAAGGAAATCCAACAATGAACAGTGATCATGGGCAGAACAAATAAATATTTTGAGTCGAGGATACAATCCCCACTTGCCTGTTTTCAGATCTGTGTGTGCTTTAGCCAACTTCTCTGACTGTAATCGTCATGCCATACATGACAACGCACATACAGATCTGGGACCAGCCTAAATCATGGGCAATATATATATATTTTTTTTGGGGGGGGGGGGGGGGTTCAGTGCCTGATTTGATTTGTGTAGGTCTCTCACAAGTACTTGCTTCATAGACCATGGAAACACGTTTCTGGTGGGTGGCCTTTGGACTAGGACTGACAGTAGAGAACATGTAGAAGTACAGTTTAGTACAAGCAAGAAAATATATATCTGCTATTACACACACTACTAGCGCGCTCATATTTTAACTCTTTCCTGCTCGATGTTTCAACTGTAGATCAGTGAAAATAAATAACTCCAAATAAACAGTATAATGTTAAACAGTATCACAGTAACAGGTAAGTAAGTAAATGTGTGTAGGTTAAATGTTTTGGAAAGCATCAGTGGTATTGGGGTCTGGGTCAAAGTATATATATTTGTAAACTTTATTAAAATACTGCTAACACAGTTATCAAATGCCAACTATAAAATGCATAGTGTATTGGAAAGAAAACAAATATTATTTGTTGACCCAGGTCTGGTTGGAATGTCAGGTTGCTGTAGTAACAAGGGGTCCAGTTGGTCAGCAGAACAGCGGCCCAGGTTCTTCATGCTATGTAGGGTGCCCCATAGGGGGGAGGAGCGTTCTTGGATGGAATAGACATGGTGTCATCATATGGGGGTAACAGTACCTGAGAATACAGAATAAAGGGTGATCAAGACAAGTCTCTTCTAACATGTGACTGACAACAGAACACAAAGTGTTCAAAACTGTTTGACATGGTTAGAATATATTTAGTCACTGGCAAAGACTACAAGCAGTAATATTGGTAGTGGGTTAAACAGCAATTGGTCAAATATACTCTTGAGGATAAAGTGAAAATAGTGTGAGCTCCCAGAAGTGACACGATGGTCATATATAGAGAGGATGACAGAGGATTTCAAAACAGATCTGTAATGATTATATAATAGTCTGGATGGGAGAACCGAGAGAAATGAGAGAAGACGAAGAGAGAGAAAGGGAGACCGTGAATGAATATGGTACAAGTTTATTGAGAGGCCAAATCTATAGAGAGGGTCATGAATGAATGTGGTCCAAATCTATAGAGAGGGTCATGAATGAATGTGGTCCAAATCTACTGGAGCGGGTCCAGACTGAAATCAGTGAAGTGAAACAGAGTGATACTCAGTTTGGATTCCAGGCTGTGACTGTGGTTCTCAGACAGCAAGTCAAGTCCACTGTAGACCACATTCACATCCTATCTGACTGACATGAGTCAGGTTCAGTCAGCCAGTTCCTCTATGTCTTTGACGAGGTAAAGTAGAACTCCGTCTCAGATGTCCTCTCTTCAGACTACTACACTCTCTCTCTGGGGAACCAACCAAATACTATCATGGGAAATGGCTGGCCGTGTGTGTGTGCCTCAGATGTATGTAACCCATCCTGGTTTTCCTACTGACAGAAACATACTGTAAGCAACATCTATGATTCAATGCATTTTCGATGGACAACACCGTCAGAGGATACTGTAAAATATGGTTAGAGAATGCCATTGTCATCCTCACACACAACAGTAAGGCACTGGTTAGGGGCATAATGGCATTACAGTCCAGACTGGAGTCCATGTCATGGTGGACCTTTCTGATCTCAGACCAGTGATTTAACACTACACATTGTGCTTGATGTCCTGAAGCTATACTTCATTCACGGGGTGGTTTCCCGGACACAGATTAGGTCGAGTCCTGGACTAAAAAGCAACGTGTGTCTGGAAAACCGCCCCCTCGGTGGCTCCGCTCAGTCCAGACATACTGACTTTCAGAAATGTGGAAGACATCACATCTACAGTAGGCTATCCCCAATATTGTCTTACGTCAGATAGCGCGACTCCATCTGCTCTGTTCGAGGGCTTAGCGTCGTGTAGGAGTGACGCCACCTGTCGGAAGGCAATGCAGTATCCCTGATTATAATAACCTGTCAATAATACACAGATGGCTGCAGTCTACCTTTACACATGAAGTGTGCAGTCGGTCAATCCCCACGATAGATTTAAAAGGAATGGACTGGTGTAGGAAACTTCCTCTAAATCCCTCAAACAACAGCATTTAAGTTCAGGAGGGGAGTAAGGGAGTGCACACTTCAGGAGAGAAGTAGGGAATCAGAACACTCCCGTAGACTGGTGGTCTACCAGAATATTGTCTGACCACTGACCACTTACCAGAATATTGTCTGACCACAAGCCTTAATTGAAAAGCCTGAAAAGCCTAGACCTACAGAAAGCATGGCAGGCAGTATGTTGTTTTTCTAGCACATTTGACTAATGATTTGAATGGTTAAAAAGAGCAGTCTCGTCCAGTCCCTTCATAGCTAAGGTGTTTTACACCAAAACATCACGTCATTCCTCTACATCAGGGGTAGGCAATTCTTTTTTCTTTAAATAGGCAAGTCAATTAAGAACAAATACTTATTTACAATGACGGCCTACCAAGAGGCAAAAGGCCTCCTGCGGGGACGGGGGCTGGGAATAAAAATAATAATAATGTAGGACAAAACACATCATGACAAGAGACACTACTACATAAATAGAGACCTAAGACAACAACACAACATGGCAGCAACATGACAACACAGCATGGTAGCAACACAACAACACAGTAGCAACACAACATGGTACAAAAACTAGATTTTGATTTTTGGTCGGCGGGGATGGTCTGGGGGCCGGTACATAAAAATTGTTTGTACGCTGTAAATTGACCACAACTAAGCCCAAAGAGAGATTGTATCACACATGTCCATTTTAAACTGAAACATTAAAAACTTGCGGGCCATCTATAGCCGGCCCGTGCTCTCCATGTTCAAAACAAACCATGAGCATCATGAACCATTCGTAGTGGCTTGGAATTTAAGGTTTATATTCTGGAGACAAATAAAAATCAAATTTACATAAGCCTACTCCATCCCTTTTAGATATGAAACTCTTGTCAATTACAACATTATATAGTGACACATTCTACTGGTAGAACAAAAAGTCCTGATAATGGTATCGTTCTGACTCTCATCGTTGAGGTACAAACACTGTTCTGACAACTCCTCCCTCTCCTCTCCTACACCTGCATTGTGACATCACACAGTAATCCTCTTCCCCCAGGCTAGCTGGATGAGCAGTGCTGCAACGGTCTGATCGCTAAACTAGATCCTTGCCATGTTTTCAGGCTGTATTTCTCCCCTCCCCTGGTTCAACAGTGGATAACGTGTTGTAATATCTGCAGCGGAAGCAGAGGATAAGCAGCCAGGTGGCCAAGCTTGGGCTACATGATACCAGTAGGAGAAAGAGAGAGACAGACCGAGATCTTTTCAATGAGTAGGTGGCCAATGTACTGTAGCCATATTAATGAGTTTTCCAGTGTGGACTGGAGCCTCATCCACGCAAAGCCCCTTACTACAGCCCAACTTACTACAACTTTATACTTCCTTCCTATACTGACATGATGGCTTAACTGTTGAAATGTGCTCTCCCTCACCGTCTTGAGGGGAACCTAACCTACGCATAACATGAACCTGATCCGTGACCTGGAATAAGTTCATCCTTTTTCCATTGGATATGAGGTTTCTATGTTTTCTTTGTAAACACACAATAGCATCACACCGAGAAATCTATCATAAAAAAACATTTATCTAAAGATTTCTCCAGAATGAAAAGCACAAAGCAGAGGGAGTTTATGAGGAAGGGAGGGTAATTATAGAGTAGATGAGATATATGATAATACAGCACTGGTAAACATCTAGATTGTTTTCAACTCTGCAAGCAAAGGGTTAGAGTGAATAACAGAAACAGTATATTTTTTCAGCTGCTGTTTGAGTTGGAAATTACAACATATTATTGTAGGAGTAAATGCAATGTCGATATTTGCGGAAAAATATAACTGTCAAAAAGGTGGTTAGCATTCACAGAGGTGGTTTGTCATGAGTATATATCAGTTTCTTTCAAACCCAACTAACTGAACAGAGGAAATATACTTCATTGTATTACCCTGTAGTAACTACAGCAGACTGGTAGAAAATAAAAAAACAAACCCACCATGTCATAATGTAGGAATTGTCATTTATGTACTGTACAGCAATTGAAATAGATGCTTGTGTCCTGTGACTTACCGTGGTGTCATTAGTAGTGACGTATATCAGGACTTCTGTGGTGCTTCTTGCACGCACATACCGGTAGCAGTTCCACACACACGCTATCAGGTACGCCTGCAAAGGGAAAACCATTATCAAAGACATAAAATAAAAGAAATGTCAGCTGCTGATAAAGATAAGGTACAGTATCTGTCAAAGGCTCAATATTAATCTTAATCCAAAGGGATACTGTATAATTAATTCAGAAAGCATTCAGATTCAATCTCCAGCCCAATGCAGAGGGGTGTCATTCATTCACAAAATTACAAGACTCAATGTCCAGTCCATTGCAGAAAGGTATAGTATAGTACAGCTCATTCAGGAGGGTGGCACAAAAACAAGCTCAGGTAGCTTTCTGTGGTTCTGTCCTGTCCAGGCAAACATCATCATCTGGTAAAGCAGTAGGCAACTATAAAACAGTCTAGGACTGAGCTCAGCTGTATGTATACAGAGTGCATTCGGAAAGTATTCAAACCCCTTGACTTGTTCCACATTTTGTTACGTTACAGCCTTATTCCAAAATGGATTAAATTGCCCCCTCCCCATCAATCTACACACAATACCCCATAATGACAGAGCCAAAACAGGTTTTTAGAATTTGCACATTTCTATATATAACATTTACAAATGTTTTCAGACCCATTACTGAGTACTTTGTTGAAGCACCTTTAGCAGCGATTAAAGCCTTGAGTCTTCTTGGGTATGGCGCTACAAGCATGGCACACCTACATTTGGGGAGTTTCTCCCATTCTTCTCTGCAGATTCTCTCAAGCTCTCTCAAGTTGGATAGGCAGCGTCGCTGCTCAGCTATTTTCAGGTCGGGTTCAAGTCTGGGATCTGGCTGGGCCACTCAATGACATTCAGAGACTTTCCCAAAGCCATTCCCGCGTTGTCTTGACTGTGTGCTTAGGGTCATTGTCCTGTTGGAAGGTGAACCTTCGCCCCTGAGCGCTCTGGAGCAGGTTTTCATCAAGGATCTCTGTACTTGGCTCCATTCATCTTTTCCTCAATCCTGAGGAATTAGTCTCCCAGTCCCCGCCACTGAAAAACATCCCCACAGCATGATGCTGCCACCACCATGCCAGGTTTCCTCCAGGCGTGACGCTTGGCATTCAGGCCATAGAATTCAATCTTGGTTTCATCAGACCTGAGAATCTTGTTTCTCATGGTTAGAGTTCATTAGGTGCCTTTTGGCACACTCCAAGTGGGCTGTTATGTGCCTTTTACTGAGGAGTGGTTTCCGTCTAGCCACTCTACCGTAAAGGCCTAATTGGTGGAGTGCTGCAGAGATGGTTCTCCTTCTGGAAGGTTCTCCCATCTCCACAGAGAAACTCTGGAGCGCTGTCAAAGTGACCATTGGGTTCTTGGTCACCTCCCTGACCAAGGCCCTTCTCCCCTGATTGCTCAGTTTGGCCGGGCGGCCAGCTCTAGGAAGAGTCTTGGTGGTTCCAAACTTCTTCCAATTGAGAATGGTGGAGGCCACTGTGTTCTTGGGAACCTTCAATACTACAGAAATGTTTGGAACCCTTCCCCAGACCTGTGCCTCGACACAATCCTGTCTCGGAGCTCTATGGACAATTACTTCAACCTCATGGCTTGGTTTTTGCTCTGACAAGCACTGTCAACTGTGGGACCTTTTATAGACAGGTGTGTGCATTTCCAAATCATGGCCATTCAATTGAATTGACCACAGGTGGACTCCAATCAAATAGTAGAAACATCTCAAGGATGATCAATGGGAACAGGATGCACCTCAGCTCAATTTAGAGTCTCATAGCAAAGGGTCTGAATACTTATGTAAATAAGGTATCTGTTTTTTATTTTTAATAAAATGTGCAAACATTTCTAAAAACCTGTTTTCGCTTTGCAATTATGGGGTATTGTGTGTAGATTGCTTAAGAAACTGTTTTATTAAATCAATTTTAGAATAAAATGTGGATATAGTGAAGGGGTCTGAATACTTTCCGAATGCTCTATATATATCCCACTGCACACACCACTTAAATGAATTGACACCTGAATTGTCAATTTTACGGTCTCTTCAACAATGTGCAGTAAAAACTGTAGACCTCCATATGGTATATACTGTCTATAGACATTCTGTAAGAAATTCCAAAAGACATTCCTCAACATGCTAAACTCACATACAATCATCAATCCTCTGTGGATGATATGCTGATAGAGGTAGAAACATCTATACAGAACAATTATCACTTACTGACAGCTGAGCTACGCATCAACCCTTACTTTTGGATTGGACCAGAAGTAATAGAAACGTGTGGTCATCCTCATTATTATAGCATGTTTGCATTAAGATGCTCTCAGTAAGGTATCTCCACAGTTTTACATGGTGACACAGAGCCTTACTGAAGTCTATAAAAAATAAAACACATCCTCTTTCTCTCAATCTGTTTCCCTCCATCTGGATGGTCTTTGTACAACACAGGAGCTCTGTAGCAGCAGCCTAATAGAGCTAGCAGGCCATTTAGAGGGGCTTTTACAATGCCATAAAACAGAGTTGTATAGTGTGGTGGGACGTTGGCAATTGGCATCATCTGACAGTTTGTCAGAGCTAATGTGAAAGCTTTCTAACTTGGATGGGCCAAGAGCAACACTGACGAGGGCACTACCTCAATGGCTCCCATTATGGTGTTATGAAAACAGCCTTGTGAAACGGCTCCTGCCAGACGTTTGAACCTCTGCAGAATCCTCTGTCCGTCCGGCAAAGGTTTCTGCCATAAAAATAACCTGAATAACTTCCCCAGATGAACACCATTTTCCTCTCACACAGCATAAGCACTGTTTTGTCACTCATACAGTAAGTAACAAAACTTATACAATGTGTTAGGAATCTGTGGTAGGGAAATTTGCATGTGTCAGTTCAGTAGCAGTTACCTTGAAGGTGAGAATGCATCCGATGAAGAGGAGCACGATGAAGACCAAGCACACGTTGCTCATGGCCATGATGTCCTCTTTGTAGGGGAAGTTCTCAGGCTGTGAGGGTGACACCAGATAGTCAGACGGACAAAATCAGCTGCAGTGAGATTGGGGGTAAAGAGTGTGGTGGCTACATCCAAAATGGCACCCAATTCCTTATATGGTGCACTATCTAGTGCATTATACAGGCAATAGAGTGTTATTTCAGGGACGTTATTAGAATAAGAGTTTGACTTTGGAGTCCTTCTTACCAGCTGTTGGAGGTAATCTTGTATGGTGTTGGGGTAGACCACAATACTAACAGCCACCAGGGTGTTCAGTGCACAGTCAAAGACTTGGTAGCAGAAGAATGGGATGATCCAAGCCGCATGTTGCTGAAACAGGAAAAACAGTTTTATGTTAGCCACGAGGGAATAGCATCTGAAGAGCTGCAGCTGCAGGAAAGACTAATATATCTATCTGAAAAAAATAAGATTCAAACAAAACGTTCTGAACGATGCATTAAACGTAAATCAATGTGTTTCTGGTGGGAGGTTTGGTAAACTTTCTCCAGTGGGACCCAGCCATTCAAGACCATGTCTGTAAATCTTGATTTGAAAGTTTGTTTTTAAACTACATTTGGACAATAACGTTTAAACTATATTTGGACGATTCTCCTAGTGTCTTCATCTGTATTCATTCTTACGAGAGCAGACATAGTATACCAGTACGAGCAACAGCAGAACGCTATTGATGTGACGTTTGCTTACCTTATACGCACCGTAGGTCGCCATCCCAGAAATTAGTATCATCAGCAACGAGATCGCTGAAGCAATACACATGTCTGGAATAGAAGGGAATCGTACTGTATACAAGGTCTGCATTCAAATAAATTAATAACTGTAGCAAATGATGAGAAAATCACTTGGTGTTTGCCCTTGGGTGGTGATTGAATTAATCTCACAGTAATTTATAAGCTTATAATAAACTCAGCTCATTCCTAGTTTGACACTGATTATGTGAAAATGACCCAACTTGCTCTGAGTAGATGTAACCTGATCTTGATACCATGACATTGAGTGAATTTCACAAAAAACAAAAATACTATGTCACTGACTGTCAGCGTCACTGTAATCCTGTCCATCTGTGCACAGCCCAGAGAACACAGTAGTATGCTCCAACAGAACAGAACAAAAGCCAGTCTGCTTTAGTTCTGTAACTAGCCTGAACTGAATCACTGCCTGCCTCATAGAAATGTGCAGTTCCACCTATCATGGCACATTGATTTGAACAGGGATGGCCGTTCTAGTAATTATATTTCTATGGCCTGCCTAATGCAAGGCCAGTTGGACCAATGGCAAAAGAGATCACAGGACCGCTTAATCTGACCGGAACTGGGTCAACTCAGTCAGTTTCAATCAGACACTACTGTACAGACAACCAATGGCAGACATGTCAATTTGGCCAGCATATGCTGCTACAGTTCACTTCCAACCTGGGCAAGACCTAGCTGATTTAGCAAGTTTGTGAAAATACCCAACACAACTGAACATTAGACATGCGTGCCCACGGACTGAGATATTTGATCGGCTTTATTGTGAAGTGAGAGAAATACTGACTATTGGCTGCTTTCAATGATATCAAGTGATTTATAAAACCAGTAGTTTTGGCATTGATATGTAACGCCATAGTAGTTTCCATCGTTGTCATCACATACACAACAGACAGAGGAGTTGGCTAGAGCACAAACACACTGGCCCGTCAGGCTACTAAGGAGGCGTGGGCAGGCCTATGCAACGTCACACACATCTATCCCAGCATAAAGCCATAGGCTACTTACTGGCGTCATCCATGTCATCTAAGTCGTTAGCCAGCTCAGCGCTGGTCAGATGGTACTGGTCAGGATCGCCCAGGGCCGTGACGAGGATGAGTAACACCACCGCATTGATCAGCTAAAGGACATTAAGACATAAGGACATTTAGACTGACAAACAAGATAGGAATAGGATACATTTAGACATTTCAACATGAAGGAAAGGCTCCACAAGCATTTGATGGCATTGATCAGCTAAACACATAGACATCAGGACCAGTCTGACTGACAGGAGGATACAGATACATAATAGCTCAGCCTTTATTATAAAGGGATAACTTGCTCACCCAAATTACTTCATCATAGGATTCATTACTTAGGAACTATTTGGCTGTGTTCCAGGTAAGGAAACAGTCATTTTATAATTTGAGTGAACCACCTCTAACTCAGCAGTGTAGGCTGACATTCAATTTAATGTCAACATGATGGAACGACTCCACAAGGATAGTAATGGTGCATTAACTTTTGAATTAATTCTATATAAGTGCACAATGGAAAATGAATTATTGCCATAGCCTAAAGGCGTCTACCTGACACAAGACCTGTAACCTGTCCTGAAGGGCTGAGTGTACTGAACAATTCATTAACGTTTTTCCCCCACTGGTGTTTGGTTACGTTAACCCCTTCTTGGACTCCTTAGCGGAATAACTTGTTCGTCCATAATTAAAACAATCCATTAAATAAAATGTTATCACTTGCAGCCAAGCACAATGAGACTACTTTCTGCTGGATAAAAATTAACATTGAACATGGAAAAACGTCCTACAAATAATAACTGTTTTTGTTGGTTGTTGAGCCAATCTAAATAGTGTTGTGAATAATAGCGACTGTGAATGCTCACCATATACCAAACCCCCAGGATAACGGTGCCCGTGCGGACATGACAGCACAGGCAGCATCTGGTGGAATGCCATCGGTCCCACGGGGAAATCATATTTTACAATCCAAGGATGAGGCACTTCACAGATATCTATATCTAACTGTTAATGATAAACAATCCAAATAGATCGAAGTGAATTTCTTCTCCGGCAAGCGCGGTGTCGTCTGCAATTAGCGATAACACTCTCACGCCGGCTCTAGTGATCAACTCAGGCAAGTAGCAAACATTGGAGCATGTGACCTGAGCTGGATAGGATCAAGAGCCGGTGATGTAACTAGTTGTTTCGAGAATAATGTTCCCATCATCCCTCACCAAAACCGGGAAATATAAATAGTTATGCTGTAGCTGCCTGCTATGTTGATTGAGAATATTCACACGTCACAATGCCTTTCTTTAGGATCTTTATGGTAGAAATGAACAGAAAGGGCATATTTGAATATATTGCATTTGGAACATTCTGACAATAAAGACAGAGGTAAAGGACAAGTATCAAACACAATTTAAATAATTTAGACATTACTGTCCCCAATCAGGAGAAATGGAAGCAATTCACATTTCCAGAGGAAGACAGACAAGTGGAGAAAGGTTCAGAGTGCAGAATAAACATGGTCCAACATAAGACAATACATCAAAACTGTTGGTAGAGCACATGCCTACATTACCCAACCAATTAAGGCATCAAATTGTATTCCTGATTACTGCATCATTACAAGTACATCATTGATTAAAGCAGTTTGAAACCATCTTGTCTACAGCAGGACTAAACATTACTTTTCACTACACACCAGTCAGTTGCTAAAAAAAAAACTGAAAAATAGTTAACTGATTAATAGGAAAAACAGAAATACAAAATGGACAAATCAAATATAGAAAAGGGCCTTTATTTTGTATTATTTTTTACATATGGCTTGAAGCGTTTTTATTACAAAGAGGTTACAAAAGGTAAAGGACTTTTGAATCATCAACCACGGGTGGACAGGACAACACAGCCATCAATGGTAGAAGCAACTACACATCTGAGCACAACACTGATGGTCAAAATAACAGCAAGTAACTGAAAGTATGTCTCTTTTCCATGTACAGCAGAATAGTAGAGATACCACTAACACCACCTGCATCCAAATGCTAAACATGATTCCCTTGGGTCGTGTTCATTAGGCACCAAACAGTACAGCATGGACTGAAACGGGGAGGACTACCTGAACTTGTCAGATAGCAATCGCTTATTTAGTTTTTCCCTTTCAAAACGGTTTGCTGCCATGTGTCCTATTGAACACGACCCTATAGTGTTGGACTTGACCTTTTGAGCAGGAGTCACTGCACCAATATGGTTAACGATATAAACAGCAAACAAAGACTGCAGAATAAAGGCCAGTAATGTTAACATGACTCAGCTGAACCTTCCTCTATAATATTAATCTCAAAGCCACAACATCCCAATCACTATTAAATCAGGATTTATTAGTCATTTTCTAGATGTCTAATCATCAAACATGATCGTTCGAAAGATTCATTGGAATTGGAAAACAGTTTTCATATGTGTGCCCACACTACGATATTGATCAGAATCGCAGAATTTAGCTTTGCAGTTAATCTAGATCCAGTCTGCTTGACCAGGCTGCATTTTGGACATGAAGCTGGCCGGTCAGAACTTAGAAGTTTAATATTTCAATTTTTTTTAAAAGGGCAAGTATTTAAATGTTGCACAAACAGGATGAACAGCTGTTTTATCCAAAGTATTTTGCATAACACTTCATGTTCATGACTCCAATTCATGTTTCTCTTCTTGCCCGTTTCTTCTTCATCACTGGTTTGGAAGGCTGGGTCTCTTCTATGGGGAAAAACACAGAGAGATAAGTCTTACAATACAGGACTCCTAAGACAAGATACAGGTTGTAAAAAATAAAAGAAACATAAGACTTTAGAACAAGGAAGTGTGTAGAATCCATTCCAGAAGGATCACCAGAGTGAACATTTTTGTTCCAGCCCAGTACTACCACCTAAATCATCCAATCAAGGTTTGGATTAGAGGTCGACCGATTATGATTTTTTAACGCCGATACCGATTATTGGAGGACCAAATACAGCCGATAGCGATTAAAATCGGCCAATTTTATTTATTCATTATATATATATTTGTAATAATGACAATTACAACAATACTGAATGAACACTTATTTTAACTTAATTTAATACATCAATAAAATCAATTTAGTCTCAAATAAATAATTAAACATGTTCAATGTGGTTTAAATAATGCAAAAAAGTGGAGAAGAAAATAAAAGTGCAATATGTGCCATGGAAAAAAGCTAACGTTTAAGTTCTTTGCTTAGAACTTGAGAACAAAATGAAAGCTGGTGGTTCCTTTTAACATGAGTCTTCAATATTCCCAAGTAAGAAGTTTTAGGTTATAGTTATAGGAATTATTGGACTTCTCTCTATACCATTTGTATTTCATATACCTTTGACTATTGGATGTTCTTATAGGCACTATAGTATTGCCAGCCTAATCACAGGAGTTCATAGGCTTGAAGTCATAAACAGCTCAATGCTTGAAGCACAGCGAAGAGCTGTTGGCAAATGCAGGAAAGTGCTGTTTGAATGAATGTTTACGAGTCTGCTGCTGCCTACCACCGCTCAGTCAGACTGCTCTATCAAATCAGATATAATTATAATAACACAGAAATACGAGCCTTAGGTCATTAAGCCAAATCCGGAAACTATCATTTCAAAAAAAAAATGTTTATTCTTTCAGTGAAATACGGAACCGTTACGTATTTTATCGAACGGGTGGCATCCCTAAGTCTAAATATTCCTGTTACATTGCACAACCTTCAATGTTATGTCATAATTATGTACAATTCTGGCAAATTAATTACGGTCTTTGTTAGGAAGAAATGGTTTTCACACAGTTCACAACGAGCCAGGCGGCCCAAACTGCTGCATGTACTCCGACTCTGCTGGCACAGAACGCAAGAGAAGTGACAATTTCCCTCGTTAAAATAAATTCATGTTAGCAGGCAATATTAACTAAATATGCAGTTTAAAAATATATACTTGTGTACTGATTAAAAAAAAAGGCATTGATGTTTATGGTTAGGTTCATTGGTGCAACGACAGTGCTTTTAATTTCACGAATGCGCTTGTTAAATCACCCCACGTTTGGCGAAGTAGGCTGTGATTCGATGATAAATTAACAGGCACCGCATAGATTATATGCAACACAGGACAAGCTAGATAAACTAGTAATATCAACCATGTGTAGTTAACTAGTGATTATGTTAAGATTGATTGTTTTTTATAAGATAAGTTTAATGCTAGCTAGCAACTTACCTTGGCTCCTTGCTGCACCCGCGTAACAGGTGGTCAGCCTGCCACGCAGTCTCCTCGTGGAGTGCAATCGGCAATAATTGGTGTCCAAAAATACCGAAATCGGCCCTAATTAATCGTCAATTCCGATTAATCGGTCGACCTCTAGCTTGGATATTAACTGGAGTGTAACAAAAAGGTGCAACCCCGTGGGGGAGTGGATTGAGAAACAATGCACAGTGTAGTGAAGTTTGAGTGGAGGCTGAGAGAGAACTGCAGCCCTGCCTGTATACAGCCTTGTGTTTTTAGGGTTGCAACATTTTAGTAACTTTCCCTCTGAGGATTCCCGGACTTCCTTCTTATTCCAAAATTAATTCCAGGAATCTTCTAAAAAGGATTTCGGGAAAATCTGAGAATTTTGGGAAATTTACCGAAATTTTGCAACTGTATGAATGATACATTAAAGAAAAGGGCTGATGCACTAGTTCAGAGCTGGGATAGCCAATCAGACTGAATAGAGGGAGGGGACATCTGGTAGTAATAGCCTGGCCTAGCTGCTTCCTACGCCTCCAGAAATGAATAGCTACATGTTGCCACAACTAGGGGACGACATCTGGTTAGGAAGAAGGTGAGCAGGCAGCTTGGTGGCCCAATCATTCACACAACATGGCCGCCCTGCCCAGGAACAACACCAAGCAGCCCACTAATTTGTCTAGATCTGAATGGTTTGAGGTCAAGGTAAAGCTATTCCTTCTTTAATATTAATGTGTTTCTATTGTGATCATAGTATAGCAAGAAATGAGTGGGGATACAGAATAGAGGAAAGTATAAAGTGAAGTAAGATGTATGCAGGGATCGGACCCCAGCTGCTGGCAGAGATACGTAGTCCAGGGTCTGCAGCACTACCACTAGACCAGACTCCAGTGTGATTCACACTTAGTTCTGATACACTTACTATGTGTTGGAGCAGGTAGACTGTTCTGCTTGGCAGTAGGCTTTGTCTCTGCGGGTTGGGGTGGCACTTGTGCGATGGGGGCTGTGTTCTGAACCACCACTGGTTGCTCCACTCTTGCCTGCGGGAAGAAACCTTGGGATTAAAGAGGGTGTAAAGAACCTCTGCCTCTGGGGATGCTCTTGGGCCAACAGGGATCCACTAAACAGACAGAAATTGTGTCCTAAATGGCACCCTATTTCCTTTATTGTCCTTACGAGCCTAAGTCAAAAGTAGTACACTATTAGGGAATATGGTGCCATTTGAGACGCAGACATTGAGGTCAATAGAACAGTGTCACCAACCTTCACAGCAGCAGCGTTGACAGCCTGGACAGTAGGAGCAGCAGGCTCCTGGATTGGCTGCTTCTTCACCTTGGCCTCAGTAACAACCTTTTTACTTGGCTCCTCTGACTCCTGTCAATAACAGACAGACCAAATTTGAACCAATCAGGAAGGTCACAGGTAGCAATGACCCAATGAGGGACTCAGCAATATAGTTCTAATGAGTGATGGTAACAGTTTAAATTAAGTTGCTCTATTCCTGTGTAATAAGACTAATTGCTATAGTAACATCGTAATAATGTTAGAGGAATCCAGTAAGTGCTTAGTCTACGGTGATACCTGGCCAGTAACTACAGCATCTTCAGCTTGCTTCTTCTTCTTCTTTTTCTTCTTTTTCAATTTACCAGTCCCATCAGCGGCAGGCTCCGCCTTTTCTGTCTCTTCATCAGATACCTGCTGTGAAACAACATTCAAAGTACAAAACTAAATTAAATATTTGACAGATCTAGACTGCTCAACCCAAATCAACCTTTCCCCAACTTGAGCTTAAAAAGTCTAAATAATAACAAGGGGAGTGCGTACAGTAAGCAGCAGATATTTTTTATACACGAGAAGGCTCCTGAAATGTAAATGTGCAGTTTTGTTCGTCAGAGGCTTTTAAAACGAAAATCCCCAAATCACTACTACTACTACTACTCCGTGCAGAACCTTGTAGAGGATAGAGCATTGTCTCTTTGTAAGCTACTGTTGCACTCCTGTCAAACTAGTCCCATTTCAACAATGTAGTGCACACTACCAGTCAGTCTATCCTCACATATGCATAAGGTTAGAGGTTTTTAAATGCACTATTTAAATTAAATCCCTGACATCTCTCTCCATGATGAAATGTTCTGTTTAACCAGGAACATCACTGGAGATGGTTTCTTTCTCTCCTCAACATCCCTAGATTATATTTAGAGTATTTAAATATAAAGCATGTTATTTATTTAACCAGGAACAGGCCCTTGATGTTAGAAACCTCTCGTGAGGGGCACCTAAAAAGTGATGTCACAACTGGCGACTAACCTTGACAGTCTCTGGCAGGGGCTCCTCGAGGGCAGGGGGGACAGCCTCTACTGGAGCAGGGAGTTCCCCATAGTTCTCCCACCCCTCCGCTGGGGCATTCCAGTCAGAGTACCCGTCTGCTGCAGCAGCAGACCCATCACCATCTGAAAACACATCCAGAGGAAAGCTCTAGTTATAACACATCACAAATACACAACCTTTACAACACATGGTACAGACAGAGATTATGATTTTCACTCCTACAGCAGTCTCCTGACAACAATACAGTTGGACTGTGCAGAATCACTGATCTACAGACCACCTTGCAACCCGTATAGCTACTCATGTGATCAAGATAGAACAGGTCGTGGCACATAATTGGTTATATAATCCCTGCTATATGACTTTTATTGCCAGTGTAAAGTTGTTTTACTTACTCAGACCAGACCACTCGTCTTCCACTTGGGGCTTAGGCGGGCTGGGACACAGCAGCTGGGGTTCTAAAAACAAATCACGTCTAAAAGCTTTAACAAGAGCAAGGTAGTGTGTTTAATTTGAAAACATAACATTTTGTGAAAGCAGAATTTCAGGTCATCCCACCCCCTAACCTTTGAACACCTAACAGCTAATTCCTAACACCTAATTCTTTGAACTCCTAACAGCTAATGGGTGAAAGCACAATTGTTTTTAGACCGAGCACACATCAACTTGGCTTCATGGCGGACTATCATCAATACACTCAAACTAATATTGCCATATGATTTTTTTTAAATTGTTTTAATAGATACATTTTTTCATATTATACAATCTGATTAAATATCTATACTGCCCTACAAAGGCAAAACGCAGTAACTAAGTATTTTTTTTACGGCAAAATCTGACTTGTCTTTTTCTGTCTAGACAGACCGCAATTTCTGATACTCCATGATATACTCTGATTAACTGGCTTGTTCTTGTGTCAGGAAGCTAAATACCATATTAATCAGATAATATACCTGGCCATTACAAATTCATAGTTTGTGCATTTTGCCTTTTTAGGGCAGTATACTTGTCTGTACTGTAAACCATGCCATCTAGAGGCCAAAAGTTGATCCTACACCAGGAGTATACAACGAACATTCACTCCATTACCTGATGTTATCCCCGCATCAATGACAGTGCATCCTCCTAATAACACATCGCAAAAGCAAACCTCAGTGAAAAAACTCCTGCCAGTAAAAATGTAATTGTACTGTGTGAACTTTTCTGTATCCCCTGCATATGACTAATAATGTTTGATTTGATTATATGTACAGATGTGGACAAAAGTTATGAGAATGACACAAATATGAATTTCAACAAAGTCTACTGCCTCAGTTTGTATGATGGCAATTTGCATATACTCCAGAATGTTATGAAGAGTGATCAGATGAATTGCAATTAATTGCAAAATCCCTGTTTGCCATGGAAATATTTTTGGGGCGATTCAGTTCATTTGCACTGCATTTCAGCCCTGCCACAAAAGGACCAGCTGACATGTCAGTGATTCTCTCGTTAACACAGGTGAGTGTTGACGAGGAAAAGGCTGGATATCACTGTCATGCTGATTAAGTTGGAAGCTGGAAGCTTCAAAAGGAGGGTGGTGCTTGGAATCATTGTTCTTCCTCTGTCAACCATGGTTACCTGCAAGGAAACGCGTGCCGTCATCATTGCTTTGCACAAAAAGGGCTTCACAGGCAAGGATATTGCTGCCAGTAAGATTGCACCTAAATCAACTATTTATCAGATCATCAAGAACTTCAAGGAGAGCGGTTCAATTGTTGTGAAGGCTTCAGGGTGCCCAAGAAAGTCCAGCAAGCGCCAGGACCATCTCCTAAAGTTGATTCAGCTGCGGGATTGGGACACCACCAGTACAGAGCTTGCTCAGGAATGGCAGCAGGCAGGTGTGAGTTCATCTGCATGCAGTGACGCAAAGACTTTTGGAGGATGGCCTGGTGTCAAGAAGGGCAGCAAATAAGCCACTTCTCTCCAGGAAAAACATCAGGGACAGAGAAAAATCCTGCAAAAGGTACAGGGATTGGACTGCTGAGGACTAGGGTAAAGTCATTTTCTCTGATGAATCCCCTGTCCAATTGTTTGGGGCATCCGGAAAAAAAGCTTGTCCGAAGAAGACAAGGTGAGCGCTACCATCAGTGCTGTGTCATGTCAACAGTAAAGCATCCTGAGACCATTCATGTGGGGTGTTGCTTCTCAGCCAAGGGAGTGGGCTCACTCACAATTTTGTCTAAGAACACAGCCATGAATAAAGAATGGTACCAACACATCCTCCGAGAGCAACTTTGGTGACGAACAATGCCTTTTCCAGCATGATGGAGCACCTTGCCATAAGGAAAAAGTGATAACTAAGTGGCTCGGGGAACAAAACATCGATATTTTGGGTCCATGGTCAGGAAAATCCCCAGACCTTAATCCCATTGAGAACTTGTGGTCAATCCTCAAGAAGCGGGTGGACAAACAAAAACCCACAAATTCTGACAAACTCCAAGCATTGATTATGCAAGAATGGTCTGCCATCAGTCAAGATGTGGCCCAGAAGTTAATTGACAGAGGTCTTGAAAATGAAGGGTCAACACTGCAAATATTGACTCTTTGCATCAACTTCATGTAATTGTCAATAAAAGCGTTTGGCACTTATGAAATGCTTGTCATTATACTTCAGTTTTCCATAGTAACATCTGACAAAAATATCTAAAGACACTGAGGCAGCAAACTTTGTGGAAATTAATATTTGTGTCATTCTCAAAACTTTTGGCCACAACTGTATATATGCAGTGCATACTCCAGGGAAATATTACTACTATCATTACCTTCAGTCTCCTGCCCCCAGACAGCGGTGTCTTGGTTGCTCTCAGGAGTGGTCCAGTGCCCCTCATCAGGAAAAATGGTAAGGGCTGGGGCCTCTTGGGCTGTCACAGCCAGGTCAGGCCGTTCTTCAGTCACTACCGGAGCCTCCTCACTGCTGATAGCTGACACCAACACACACACATTTAACAACCTTCAAGAACATCCACACATTGGCACCACTTTAAATAGTTTGTCAAAGAAAATGACTCCAACCAAGTACTGTACAAGTAAGAGAATGAAGCTCATGTTTTCTTAAAATGGGACATGATTTGATTTCTCCCTTTCATTAACTTCTCTCCTAACCCTTAATCAGATGCTAATTTTAATGAATGTGTATTTTTTACCTTGAGGTCTGACTACAGCAACAGCAGCGACAGCATCTGCTTTCTCAGCTTTGGTTTTGGAGGATTCTCCTTGGGAAATAACAGTGTTGTTTGAAGGCAAGGCTGTAGCTATATTTCCATATACATTTATATTTCCTATTTGCAAAGGGAGAGCAGGTCAACACAAAAAGAGCAGTAGCCTGGAATCCAAACTGATACACTCAGTTTCTCTAATGTTTCAGTGGGAAAACACATGTCAGTTTGGATTCTAGGCTAACAGAGCAGTTGACAAGCAGCACCTCTCTCTCTAGGCTCAGAGTCCTCCAGGGCATGTACTTACAGAAGGTCTGACCAACAGGGAACCAGCAGAACTCAATAACAGGAGAAGACAGAGTAGCAGTCTCCCTGGATGCCAAATTAGTCTGTTTACCAGTGGTGGAAAAAGTACCGTAGCTGTCCACCTGGTCAACTGCCATACTTGAGTGAAAGTAAAGATACCTTAAAAGAAATGACTCAAGTAAAAATCACCCAGTAAAATTCTACTAGTAAATGTCTAAAAGTATTTGGTTTAAAATATACTTAAGTGAAAATGAAAGTATAAATTCCTTATATTAAGCAAACCAGATGGCACCATTTTCTTGTTTTTTTTTTATTTACAGAAAGCCAGGAACACTCCAACACTAAGACATAATTTACAAACAAAGCATGCGTGTTTAGTGAGTCCGCCAGATCAGAGGCAGTAGGGTTGACCAGGGATGTTCGATTGATGTGTGTGAATTTGACAATTTTCCTGTCCTGCTAAGCATTCAAAATGTAACGAGTACTTTTGGGTGTCAAGGAAAATGTAAAAAGTACAATATTTTCTTAAAGAACGTAGTGAAGTAAAAGTAGTCAAAAATATAAATAGTAAAGTAAAGTACAGATACCCCAAAAAACCACTTAAGTAGTAATTTAAAGTATTTTTTACACCACGGGTGTTTACAGAAAGTTTGTGAAAGTGTGTGAGTCTTTAACCAAGCTCAGGCCTGCTCAGCTGCAGCCTTTTGCCAGCAGAGAGGTATACCATAAGGTGATAGACCTAGCTAGCTTTACCTTTCTTCTTCTTTTCCTTCTTCTCAGAGACAGACCCAGGGGATGCAGCTTTGGGGCTGGCCTTGGTTGACTCTGTGGGAGGAGTACTAGGCAGAGGATCCACTCCTCCAGGGCTCCCTGAGCCGTCACCGGAGGTCTTGTCTTTACGGCGCTGCTCACGCTTCTCCTTGTTACTGATCTTGGTCTCCCAGGTGCCTGATACTGATAGACATGGAAGGTTAGTGGGAGGAAGTTAAATAGGCCTACATCTCGTGTTCAAATCCACTGTTAGAATGTCAAGGCTTTGAGTCCGGTTTCCCAAAACCATCTCAAGACTATGTTCATCGTTAGAACCTTCTTAGGAACATCGTTACATCTCCGAGCTGTTTCCCAAAACCATCATATCTAAAGTTGCTCTTGAAAATACTTGTTATTTAACAACTGCCTCAGACCACTCACTTATAATTCAGTGTATCACAATGCCAGTGGGTCAGAAGTTTACATACACTAAATTGACTGTGCCTTTAAACAGCTTGGAAAATTCCAGAAAATGACATCATGGCTTTAGAAACTTTTGATAGGCTAATTGACATTATTTGAGTCAATTGGAGGTGTGCATGTGGATGTATTTCAAGGCCTACCTTCAAACTCAGTGCCCCTTTGCTTGACATCATGGGAAAATCAAAAGTAATCAGCAAAGATCTCATAAAAAAATTGTAGACCTCCACAAGTCTGGTTCATCATTGGGAGCAATTTCCAAATGCCTGACAAACGATAGTACGCAAGTTTAAACACCATGGGACCACGCAGCCGCCATACCGCTCAGGAAGGAGACGTGTTCTGTCTCCTAGAGACTAACATAATTTGGTGCGAAAAGTGCAAATCAATCCCAGAACAACAGCAAAGGACCTTGTGAAGATGCTGGAGGAAACGGGTACAAAAGTATCTATATCCACAGTAAAACGAGTCCAAAATCGTCATAACCTGAAAGGCTGCCCAGCAAGGAAGCAACCACTGCTCCAATTACCACCATAAAAAAGTCAGACTACGGTTTGCAACTGCACATGGGGACAAAGACCGTACTTTTTTGAGAAATGTCCTCAGGTCTGATGAAACAAAAACAGAACTGTTTGGCCATAATGACCAACGTTATGTTTGGAGGAAAAAGGGGATGCTTGCAAGCCGAAGAACACCATCCCAACCGTGAAGCAAGGGGGTGGCAGCATCATGATGTGGGGGTGCTTTGCTGCAGGAGGGACTGGTGCACTTCACAAAAAAAGCATCATGAGGAAAATTATGTGGATATATTGAAGCAACATCTCAAGACATCAGTCAGGAAGTTAAAGCTTGGTCGAAAATGGGTCTTCCAAAAGGACAACGACCCCAAGCATGCTTCCAAAGTTGTGGCAAAATGACAACTTCTTGGCGCATCCAACCCGTTAGCGGGATCATTTGTCAACATCCGCTGAATTGCAGAGCGCCAAATTCAAATTAAATTACTAAAAATACATTTTCATGAAATCACAAGTGCAATATAGCAAAACACAGCTTAGCTTGTTGTTAATCCACCTGGCAAGTCAGATTTCAAGAAAGCTTTACAGCAAAAGCTATCCAAGCTTTGATGTTAGGACATCGCTCAGCAGACAAAACATTACAAACAGCTAGCAGCAAAGTAGATTGGTCACGAAAGTCAGAAAAGCAATAAAATGAATCGCTTACTTTTGATGATCTTCGGAAGTTTGCACTCACAAGACTCCCAGTTACACAATAAATGTTCCTTTTATTCGAGAAAGATTATTTTTATATCCAAAAACCTCCATTTGGTTGGCGCGTTTTGTTCAGAAATCCACAGGCTCGTGCAGGTCATGACAGGCAGACGAAAATTCCAAATAGTATCCGTAAAGTTCGTAGAAACATGTCAAACGTTTTTTATTATCAATCCTCAGGTTGTTTTTACAATAAATAATCGATATTTCAACCGGACCCTAGCTTTTTCAATAGGAGAGAGAGAGAAAATGTCTGCTCCAAGCTGTTGCGCATGCAAAACTCTGCTGTCACCCAGCCATCCACTGACGCGATGTGATTGTTCTCGCTTATTTTTCAGAATAAAAGCCTGAAACTATGTTTAAAGACTGTTCACACCATGTGGACAGGAATCGGGTTGATATCCATTTAACTGGAGAGAAGGCATGCAATGGAACAGGGAGATTTGTTTCTCTTAGGCACTTCCTGGTTGGATTTTCCTCAGATTTTTGCCTGCAATATCAGTTCTGTTATACTCACAGACAATATTTTGACCGTTTTGGAAACTTTAGAGAGTTTTCTATCCTAATCTGATGCAATTATATGCATATTCTAGATTCTGGGCCTGAGAAATAGGCAGTTTCATTTGGGTACGTTTTTCATCCAAACATCAAAATACTGCCCCCTACACTCAACAGGTTAAGGACAACAAAGTCAAGGCATTGGAGTGGCCATCACAAAGCCCTGACCTCAATCCTATAGAGAATGTGTGGGCAGAACTGAAAAAGTGGGTGCGAGTAAGGAGGTCTACAAACCTGACTCAGTTACACCAGCTCTCTCAGAAGGAATGGGCCAAAATTCACCCAACTTATTGTGGGAAGCTTGTGGAAGGCTACCCGAAATGTTTGACCCAAGTTAAACTATTTAAAGGCAATGCTACCAAATACCGATTGAGTGCATGTAAACTCTGACCCACTGGGAATGTGATGAAGTAAAAGCTGTATATATTTGTAACAATAGGTGATCTCTCTTGGAGCTGATCCATCCTCAGTCTTGTGGAATAATTCTAATGTTAAGGAAAGTTTGGAAAGGGAGAACGCTGATCCTAGGGCAGTGCACACCCCCCCAAAAAAGAAAATCCTGGTCAAATAGTCTATGAATGCATGAATGATTGATTTCATCTAACACATTAAAATGTTAATAATTTCAATTTCTCTGCAAGGACGTAATATTTATCTGTAAATGTAAGCCCCCACTGCGCTTTGCTAGGCACAAATGATTGAAACACTTGGTGATATTAGTGGTGGTGCCTTATGGCATACCTTCCTCTGATTCCTTGCCATGAGAAGAAGCAGTCTTAGCCTCCTTTACTGCCTGTTTCTGCTTCTTCTTGGTCTTCTTTACCTAAACATATAGAATTCAACATGGTGGATTAATGCTACAAGGCAAAGAAAGGGAAAGTGTTACCAGACTCATCGCCCCCTGCACCATTAGAACAGAAACCCCATGTTATTAAAGTCAATCAAGTCAACACTGTCAAGCTAGGTCTAAAAAAAATATATACATATGAAATCACAAATCTGTCTACCAAGAGCCTTTTGACATGTAATTTATAGGCTATACAGTCCTTACAATCTCAAATGCTATAAATCAAATAAAAAGTATTATATTTTAAAATGTCAGCCCCTCAAAGCAGATTGATGCCAAAAACAAATATAAAGAGCATTAACTGACAGTCAACTGGGTTGAGAGCTGTATTTGATCATGGAGGAGCCACATTTGACACTAGCTAGGTAAGGAAGCCATCTGTCCCATCCTTTAGGATTTGCTACATCTTCAAATTAATATCTGGCAACCAGACACCGCACGCCACAGGACAGTAGGCGTCCGAAGGGAGGCACGCCTCTAGTCTAAAAGCCACATCATCACTAGTAAAACTCCACTACAAACGCCATAAGTTAGGATATAATGTAGCTAGCTATAATGTAGCTAGCTATAACCAAGCAGATCTGAAATTATTTTGCATACAAAGGAATTTGTTTTGTATACAACAGACTCAACTTTCACTACAGTCTCCCAGGATAGCATACAAGCATTTGCCTCAACAAGCAACATTAGGCCTACCTCAGAAGCCTTTTCTGTCTTGATTTGAGGAGAATGATGTGGCACTACTGGCAGGTTGTCTTCAGTCACTCTGACGTCCTCTTGTAGCTCAGCAACTACACTACCATTTGGCTGTGATTTCTGTGGGGCAAAAGAAAAGACAAGGCTGAATTTAAAAACAAATATTAGTTTGGCTCATGTGACAAGTTAACGTTAATCTAGCTAGCCTAATCATGCTAATGTCGGCTACTACTAGCTAGCTACTGTGATAGTGCTGTCAAAATTAGCTAGTAAGCAAACATTGAAAACGTTACCTTTTCTGTAGTTTTCCTTTTCGTTTTTTTCGGTTCCTCCGTTTTTGCCACCTTGATAGAAGCTGGTTTAGTGCTTTCAACGGTCTCAATTTCAACTATGGTCGGTCGCTTCTTGAAGAGCCTGCGACATGCGGAGGCCCACATAGCCACCATTAGCACGAGCCCAATGCACGCTGCTAAGAAGATCAACCATGGCGGAATCTCGGGCTTCACTCCAAAATCCACCCCGAGTTCTGAGTGCAAGAGGTCTAGGCCAGTGGAAAGAAGCTCATTCAGGCGACCTGCTATCAACTTGACCTGTTGACAGGTCGCGTCCTGCCAGTTCTCTGCCATTTGGGTTGATCTCGATGATTGACAGAATATGCAAAAGTTAAGGTTAGCCGGCTAAAAATAACGGTTTTGACAGGGCAAACAATAAAACCACGATCATCGCTAGCTTGTCAGCCACCTAGCCGCTAACGCGTTAGCTAGCTGTCACTCATGTAACATTTGAGTCCGTCAAAATGGGTTAGCCTCGTATAGCTATTTGTCCAGCTCGTATGACTGATGAACCGGTTTCTTGCCCACTGATAAAGCAAGGTTGACTTTAAGGAGCAACAGAAAAAAGGCAGTGCTTTAGCAGCATCCCGCTCTACGATTGGTGCAACGTCACGGAAGGAGGAGTCCCTCTGAAGTCATGACGATTTTCCTCATACAGACGAAAATGGTGGTCCTGGACTAGAACAAGATTAATTGGGGTTAGTTATCAGTATATTTGATTTAAAGCTATGCTCAACGGTGAATCACATATCTCGAACCAAACTGAAACATAACTGTCCACCTGGAAAAGTGGAATTTGTGGCCTGTTGTATTGTATGCTTGGATGTATTTGCACATTCTAAATCTTTGCAGTCAAATTCTCAAAGCCAGGTTATCAGTATGCCTAGCACTTATTGTGAGGGCATCGATTTAAACCATATTCAGAAATACATTCTACAACAATCAAGAGACTAAAAAGATAATTTGCATCCAAGTTTATTTTGAAATTCCCTACTCCCCTTTACAAGAAAAATAATAACTTTCCACCAAGGCAGCAGCAAACTGTCAGTGATAGTAAGTATTCTGTTTAGGGCAAGGAACAAAATCATAATCACAGTGTTTTTTTTTATTTATTATACTTTTACTTTTTAAATACTTCTACTGCGGTCCTCTTTGGCTGAGCTTCGGCACACAGTTTGCTGTCGAGCCAAATTCCTGGGAAGTAAAAGGTTTAAGCCAATAGAGCAGAGGGCTTCAACTTTACAAAGCCAATGCAGGAATGTATATTACCTTCAGAACTAAAAAAATAATAAAATAAAATAAGAACAAGCCGTCTGTGTTCACAACACAAACAAAATAACCGCCAGGGGAGCGACAGCATTTTTGTATTTTCTTCGATTTCCATAAAATTGTATAGACAAAAAACAAATCTACAAAAATGGAACTAGGTAAATATTACACAACAGGTAAACATGTTTGTCAACCTCTACACAAAACCAAAGTTCTTGGTCTTAATGGCTAGTAAGAGTTTCTGTTTTAGAATCTGTTTGGAGGAGTAGAGTGGCACGTAGAGACGCGAGATGCAGGTGTTGGCCGTGGGCAGGTGCTGGTCATCCGGAGGCCTGATGGTGATGGAGGGCATGGGCTGGAAGCCTTCCTCACTGGCTGGCAGAGATGGACTGGAGGTCCAGAAGTACACCTGCAGAGAGGGAGAGGAATCAGATTGTATTGGAATTTATATTACAGATTGTACAGATAAAAATTACATGTAATAAACTGGGACTGCATCAGGTAGTGAAAATAATTTCTTACCAGATCTTGCCTCTCAGTCATGCTCATCTTCTCCACAATGGACCAAAACCAGCGTTTGAACTGCAACAACTTATCAGCATTTTCCCCTGTTGAGATTCAGAGTAGGATAACAAAAGTAAGTGACTCAATCATCAACCATAAACTCAAACACATTTAAGTCATGTAAAAGTACAAACTTTTTGTTACAAGACTTCCAACTGCATAGCTGAAAACAGTGTAAGGGCGAGGGATCAATAACCAAAGGAAAACTAAAAAGATCCAGGTCTCCCTGTCCATATAATCTTATTCATTGTGATCAAAAAGGCAAAACTGATCCTACATCAGCACTCATACTCTGAGATTCTTTGTGAATACGGGCCAAGGTCTTTGTACCAGATTCATCATTGAAGGAAGTGAAGCTGATGAGCATCTGCACGTTGACCTCTCCACAGCCATTGACCAGCAGCCTGAAGTCCTCAGCTGTCAAGTCCTCCAGGGCGTTCTTAGGAAGGACATCCAACAGACCCTTCCTCATTGCCTGAGACACAAAACAGTATTAACATTAAACGTCAACATTACAGTACACACCCCTCCCTTTCTTATTAGCTGAGAGAGAACAAGGTATTAATCTCACATACATGTACATACTACAAAATGGTCTCTGTACACATCTAGGTTTATCCCTTCTCCATCTTTAGACTGGACTGGTGTCCAATTTTCTGTTTTGGAAACTCTTATGGCCAATGTCATGCCAAAAATAAAAACAGATCTGGGACCCGGCTAACTTTAGACCTAACGCAATACAGAATGTCCCACTTGGTTCCCCTTATTATAGAAAATGGTAATTCACTTGTATACAGTGCCACATGAGACATTACTGTACAACTCACATGAAGAGGTTGCTCGGCAACCACAAGCATCCTGTGTTCGGCGTACTTTCTCACATATTCGTAAACGTTGAGAGGAGTCACAGGCATGTTGACCCCACCTGACAGCAGCTCCACCTGATATAGCCATGGATAACAGACATGTTAATAATGTAATGTGATGTTTCATAACATTCGCTGTCACAATTAGACAGCAGAATAGAAGGGTTTTAAAAAAAACAGTAAACTCCTGATAAATGCAAAACTTCGCAGTTTCAAATGTCGCATGCACAAGTACAGTGAAATGCCAGTTGTGACAGAGTACATTAAAACCAGAGCATGCAGTCAGGCAATTTAAAAAATATAACGAAATGGAAATAAAAATTGGGACTGAAAATGCATCCTAATTGAACTTCCTGGGTTGACAATGTAAAACATTCTCCCCGTGAGTTCTCTTTACCTGTCCAGCCCCTTCCTCCTTACACAGGTCTATGGCAAAGGCCAGGTCCATGGCTGCAAACACAGCGTCTGCCTCTCCAGCCTGAGAGTGACGGATCAACTGCCGCAGGCTCTCGTACATTACCGGGTCAAAGAAGGCAAAGTCATGCCAGTTCACCTGCTCACAGACACACACATACTGATGAGAACTCTATCCGTGTACAAGTCCAGATTTAGCAGTTTTCATATAGCAGTGTACAACAGTGCCCATATAACAGTGGAACTCATTACCTTTCTGCCAAGCAGCACCTTGATGACATGTCTGTTCAAAGTAATTGGACAGAGCTCATTCTGCAGCAGACACAGCCCTAGTATTCTGGAGAAGAAAAAAAAATATTATTATTATTATTTTATTTTTTAAATACTTGGAAATTGAGGTAGGCTACATATTATTGTAATTTTGTTGTTTTATCCCTGAATACAAGTAAATATTGTCTGCACTCCAGATGGCCCCCTGTTTCCTATGGGTCCTGGTTGCACTATAAAGGGAATGGGATGCTAGGACTTACCTGCCGATGTTCCTGAAGCAGTTGAGCCTGGCCTCCGTGTTCTTGCCGGGCCGGGGAGAGTAGAAGCCTCTCTTCCCGGGCTGGTAGAACAGGGGAGCGTTGTCGTCTCCGTCTTCAGGGTCGTCCAGCTCCATGTCCACCACACTGCGGGTGGAGCCATGACGCTTACGGTTCTCCTGCTGCTACAACCAGGATAATGAGGCACTTGCAATTGACAATAATTGACAAATTCTATTGTTATTACAGTGTAAAATAATGAAAATCAGTGCCACCCAGTAAAGTATAAGTGACTGGTCTTGAGAAAGGTTGCTAAGGCTGAAATGTTGACATTAAACACCCTCTTACTATTACAGCATAATATCAGTGCATGATCATGAGGTGAATATTTGTATTATGCTGTAGTAAACCTCTAAAAAACAGCCACATTCAGAGAAATCTAACCAGTAAATTAATGTCATAAGGCTGAAGGCCACATTCCTTTTATTCTTCATAAAACTTTCTTTCAGACATGTCTAATGACTTGTGTTCCTGGACCACAGAGCTGGGGCATGCTGGGACCGGAGATGGAGAGCTGAAGCTTACCTGTGCTTTCTCAGGAGCCTCCAGGAGACCCAGGTCCAGTATGCTGTCAGCACCATTTTCCCTGTGGAAGGAGAGGGGTTTTAGTCAGTGTATCCTTTATTTTTTAATCAAACCAAGTTGTCCTATTGGAGGTAAAAAATAAAATAAAAACGCTTTCACAAGGGAGACCTGGCCAAGAGGGCATCCTTGAAATTGTGTAGGTTGACGAAGTGTCCCAAATGGAACCTTATTCCCTATATAGCATTTGGGGCACTGGTCAAAAGTAGTGCACTGTGAGTAGGGTGCCATTTTGAGAACAAAATGATAGAGTGGTGAATAGGACACTGTACTATACCTTCCATGTGCAATGAGCAGCTCCATGGCCTCCTCCACCCTGGCCCTGAGAGAGTCCTCACTGGCCAGGAGCAACAGCAGCTGGGCTGGGGAGAGCTCCAGCAGCATCCCAGTGATCTTACTGGCAAACGCCTGGAGAGGAAGAACCAACACCAGTCAGTCACATTATGGAATGTGCTGACAACAAAATCACACAAAAATTATCAATGGAAATCAAATTTATCAACCCATGGAGGTCTGGATTTGGAGTCACACTCAAAATTAAAGTGGAAAACCACACTACAGGCTAATCCAACTTTGATGTAATGTCCTTAAAGCAAGTCAAAATGAGGCTCAGTAGTGTGTGTGGCCTCCACGTGCCTGTATTACCTCCCTACAATGCCTGGGCATGCTCCTGATGAGGTGGCGGATGGTCTCCTGAGGGATCTCCTCCCAGACCTGGACTAAAGCATCCGCCAACTCCTGGACAGTCTGTGGTGCAACGTGGCGCTGGTGGATGGAGCGAGACATGATGTCCCAGATGTGCTCAATTGGATTCAGGTCAGGGGAACGGGCAAGCCAGTCCATAGCATCAATGCCTTCCTCTTGCAGGAACTGCTGACACTCCAGCCACATGAGGTCTAGCATTGTCTTGCATTAGGAGGAACCCAGGGCCAACCGCACCAGCATATGGTCTCACAAGGGGTCTGAGGATCTCATCTCGGTACCTAATGGCAGTCAGGCTACCTCTGGCGAGCACATGGAGGGCTGTGCGGCCCCCCAAAGAAATGCCACCCCACACCATGACTGACCCACCGCCAAACCGGTCATGCTGGAGGATGTTGCAGGCAGCAGAACGTTCTCCACGGCGTCTCCAGACTGTCACGTGCTCAGTGTGAACCTGCATTCATCTGTGAAGAGCACAATCTTGGTGTTCTCTGGCAAATGCCAAACGTCCTGCACGGTGTTGGGCTGTAAGCACAACCCCCACCTGTGGACGTCGGGCCCTCATACCACCCTCATGGAGTCTGTTTCTGACCGTTTGAGCAGACACATGCACATTTGTGGCCTGCTCAAAGTCATTTTGCAGGGCTCTGGCAGTGCTCCTCCTGCTCCTCCTTGCACAAAGGCGGAGGTAGCGGTCCTGCTGCTGGGTTGTTGCCCTCCTACGGCCTCCTCCACGTCTCCTGATGTACTGGCCTGTCTCCTGGTAGCGCCTCCATGCTCTGGACACTACGCTGACAGACGCAGCAAACCTTCTTGCCACAGCTCGAATTGATGTGCCATCCTGGATGAGCTGCACTACCTGAGCCACTTGTGTGGGTTGTAGACTCTGTCTCATGCTACCACTAGAGTGAGAGCACCGCCAGCATTCAAATTGACCAAAACATCAGCCAGGAAGCATAGGAACTGAGAAGTGGTCTGTGGTCACCACCTGCAGAACCACTCCTTTATTGGGGGTGTCTTGCTAATTGCCTAGAATTTCCACCTGTTGTCTATTCCATTTGCACAACAGCATGTGAAATTTATTGTCAATCAGTGTTGCTTCCTAAGTGGACAGTTTGATTTCACAGAAGTGTGATTGACTTGGAGTTACATTGCATTGTTTAAGTGTTCCCTTTATTTTTTTGAGCAGTGTGTGTGTATATATATATATAAAATGAATGGATACTGCATTTACAGATTATAGATAATTTAACTATAATTTATGCGCTCGTTTGACTGTAAAGCTGGTAGGTACCGGCTGCATAGCGTGGACGCGGGGGTACAGCCTCTCTCCCAGGGCCTGTCTGTGGGCAGGCAGGGGGTCAGGTTCATCACTGGGGTTTCCCTCCGAGGCTGGCCTGAAGGGCCGGGTGTCAATGGACAGCTGTCTCCTCGAGTCCCTGGAACACACACACAGAAGGGAAGGTTAGCTAGCGCCCTCAAACATTCTACACCATCGTGCCGACCCGAACCAAACTGGCCAGTGCAGGCCATTGTCTAACGCCAGATCACGTCACTCCTACGCAATGCCAGTCCCTCAACCGATCAGTCTTGTAGGAAATGGAACTCATCTATACAATTTGGATTTTGCTCATCCGCCTAACAGTAGTTCCTAATTGTGAAAATGGCTCCGCTCTCGGTAGCTATGACACACTGGCTACTACAGCAAACCATGCTCCAGCTAACAGCCAAGTACAAGCTTGTTTGAATGGTCATATGGTAGCTAGTTTAACAGCTTGTTGATGAAGTACAGAACCAAAGTTAATAAACTGTTCTAAGAAATCAGCATGCATCTGATTGACAGCTGCCATTGTGCCTCGCTACTTTGTAACATTTGGCCAACGCGATAACGTGGTAGAGAGCAGTCAGCTCTGCTGTAGAACTCGGCATGCTAATCACAGCAGAACAGATATCATGAAAACTTGTGTATTGCTAGAGCTAAAGGGAGTATTCAGCATTGAGTGTGTGAACTGGTGTCAGAATCCTTGTCTTTTCATATGGATTGATTAGAAATGTTCGTACACATATAGAATTTCATAAATACGGATTCTACCACCACAATACACCTTCCCTAGATATAGAATTAGGTAGTGAAGACTTACTCATTACATTTTTGCTAAACATTAGCTACAGGTTTATAGTTTTTGGTAAGATTAACTGACTCAAGGATGAAAGGGGGTTCAGTGAACGATGTCACCTTGGTAACATTTTTGAATGTTAGGACAGCATATTGTAGCCGGACTTCTTTTTAGCTATCCCATGAGTGTTTGCGAGATCAGACAGATCAGTGCAGACGGCCGCCATGTTATCCGACGTGAGACAATGCAGCGCAGGCCAGAAACTATGGTGGATGCGTAACCAGGTCAGCTAGGCTCGGCTCAGCTCAGTAGTGTAAACATTTTTATTTTTTTCAGTGGTGAGAAGTATAAGGCTAGTTACAACTTTCAAACTATGTTGCATTTGGATTGCTTTGTGTAATATCCCCAGCAACTGATAAGTAATTAATCTACAACGTGGTTGCATCAAGTTCCAAAAAAATTCAACTTTGTGCACTAGTTGCAAGCAACAGCCAATCAAAATGAATGCTTCGCACATGATCCATTTGAAGGTTCGGAACTCCGACCCAGTTGTCATGTCAACACAGCTGTCAGTGCTGCGGGAACCGCGATCAAGGTTGGTAGAAGAGACATTAGCCAAACGGGAGCTGTAAATAAATATTGGCATTATGGGAAGTCATGGTTAAGGTACATGGTTTGGTAGTCAATAAATGTAATTTTTGAAGTGAACCCAGACCTCAGACCAGTTTCAACTAAAAATGTCCAACATGAACTGCACTAGCTAGCTTAGGTCATTGCGAGCTTGGTTAGCTCGTTGCTAGCTAGCTAAATAACATTTTCATTTTGACTATCTAGCTAAATTGTACAGCCAGCATTTTGTCCAAATCCATTCTTATACAATAACCATGCGGTTGGATAAACAATTCATTAGTGAAATCCTGATGTACTGCAGCAGATGACATTAGGTGAGTTACGACTTCTCAAACCATATGACAATGCAGCTTCAATTTGATTGGCTGTTGCACACAATTTCAATCACGTTTGAGTTACTTAGTGTATCAGCAAAGTTGCTTGAGATGTCACTTGCGACCTCTAACTGCAACTAAATTTGCTTAAAGGTTGCTTTGTGTAACTCCAGCCTAACACATTAACAGATGGTAAAATGTTTTCTGAAAGGCAACATGTCCTAATAGCCCAAAGCACACTACAACCACAGGGTTGGTGGGCAGGGAGGTATGTCTCACCTGTCTCGGTCTCTCCTAGAGCCGGCTCGGAGCCCTCCACTCCTCCGCTCCCTCTCCCGGTCTCTGTTCCTCAGCCGCTGCATCAGATCTACACACAGAGGGAGACTTTAGGAAAGATCTATATATCTCTGTTCTCTTCTGAAATTCCTCTTGCTTCCCCCAGAGTGGTGGTAGTAGTAAGTTATCACCACCACCACCATGTTAAACTGCCATTTGAGTTAAGTAATTCATAAATTGACGCTAGTAGTTTCATACTCAATGTCATACTTGAGTTGTAATCGTGATGACACGTACTGCTGGCCTGCATGCCCTTGCTGACGCTCTGCACACAGTCCAGGTTGGGCAGCTTGTCATTGGACAGGAAGGCCAGGGCGATGGCCGTGTAGAAGCTACGGGCCACGCCACTACCCTCGCCCGGTTCGTCCTTGAAGGTGACCTTGACGCGGTGCACAGCCATGGGTGTGGTGGTGCAGCGCCGTCCAAAGTGGGTGTTGAGCTGCCTCATGGTCTGCTGGATCAACTGGTCACGGTCACGGTCCACCTCCAGGGCCAGGTCACGGGACTGGAGGTTACGGAGCTTCTCCATCTCCCGGCGGAACTTAGACTCCTTCACCTCAAAACCCCCCAGCTCGGTCAGAATCTAGGGACAGGGTCAGACAGACGGGATTAAATGTCTGGTTAGATCTTCAACTGTTTTTAATGTTTAACAGATTGTTTTTTTAGTCCTGATCTCATCTTGGTAATTGTACTTTTCTTCATTACATGTTTGTCAAGATCTGGGGACAGAAAGCTGTAATGCCTTAGTGACTCGTCTACTGTAATAAAAACGTACATTTGGAACCGGGATTCTGATTGGTTGATAGCCATTAGTTATTCACGATAATCCACAGGTAAAGCCTTTTAACAGTTCCATTTGAATTATCAATGCGCTGTTCAACAGCCCAGCCAGGCAATTCAAACTTTCTAGCCCATCATCTTGGTAATGGTATTTTTTAATTTTGTGTCTAGCTGTATATTTTTGTGGATTTCATTGTATTAATGGTTTGAGGTTGGAGAAATACTGTAAATATAAATGTTTAAACACCAATCTCTGAGTGTGCATACCGATCCAGGCTCTGCTCCAACATCCTCCATGAAGACGCGCCCGAACAGCTCCAGAGACAGACGCCAGCGGCCCAGCAGCATGTCATGGGAGATCACCATCCCCATGAAACTACAGTGGGGTCTGGAGAGGACAGAGAGATGATATACTTCCTGGTTAATATTACAGTGGGGTCTAGAGAACACAGGAGAAGGCACAACAATGTTACGTCCTTGTTAATACAAAAGACAGGAGAGTAAGGGGCATTTACATATGCAGTTGTAATAAGCAAAGAGAGGGAGAGAATTGAGTGGGGAATATTTTTATTTATTTATATAACCTAACTATATTCATTGTTTCCTTACTGAAGCAAATCAAACTGAGAAAGCAAACCTAGATGGAATTTTCATTTATTTACTAGCCTTGTGTACCATACCTAAATGAAGGGAGCGGGGGGCCATCACTCTCAGTGAGACCTATTTCAGCCAGGAGGCTGCTCTTCAGCTGGGCAGCTAGGTCGTGGGGTGAGGGGCCTGGCTTTGGAGCCACTAGCTCCTGGTCCATGGGCTGGTCCTCTCGGCCGCGCTGACTAGTCTCCATACTCATCACGTTCTTCAAGTTGGCTGAGTAGGACATCTTAGTGGGTAGGATCTGTGGGATCCATGGGGACACAACACAGCTGTGGTTATAGTGAATGGTGCTATAATTAATGTTTTTCTAGGATGGAAAAGTACTGTGAAGACTGTGGCCCTGCTCCAAAAATTTGAATCATCTTTCCTTCCTCTTTTTCCTTCCATGAAGTGCTAATCACTGATCTAACATGGATTGGCGTTAGCAAGCTTTCCAGTTTCCATTGCATTGCTTTCACCAATCCAGTCATGTTAGACCATGGATTCTTTCAAGAAAGGAGGGGGGAGGATGCATGTTGATTGAAGGGATGAGGGATAAAGGAAGGATGCATGATAAGAGTATTAGAGCAGGGCTGGTGTGTTGTCAGGGCACACAGTGTGTTATGTATACCTGAGAGGAGCCCATGTTAACCTCCATGCAGCTGCGGTCCAGGGCGGCCTCGGCCAGGCCTTTGCTTGCTGTGTACGAGGACGAGTACAGGCCCTGACTAGGACGGCCAAACAGATCCTCCTTCCTTGCATTGGGCTGGGAGGTAGAAAAATGTAAAATAAGTTGCAGTGTCATATTATTGTAACAAACTAAAAAAAATGAGATTAGCAACGTATTGGTAGATCTATTGACTTCTAGAGTAGATTACACAGCTTGCTCCATAAAGCTAGCTATAAGTAGGCAAAGAAGCTCTATAGTTGTGTTTTAACATAATTACTGTCAGAACACTGCATTAAGGATTGTACAGAACAGGCTGTTTTGGGAGCCCGTTAGAACTTCACCTGCACATGTCACTTGAATTCCACTTTGTTAATAGAATTTCTCTTATAGGTAGTTATCAATAAAATGTCACAATAAGATGCAGAGTTATATTTGCCTGCTGGGGCGCAAGGAGACCCCGAGCTCCGATAAAACCATTGACAACTAAAATCCAGTTAAGGGGTTGTTAAATGTAATAACTATTTGGTTTTAATACCATCACCTTGAAGAGCATAGTCAGAACTACACAGTTCAGATTACTACACAGTTCAGATTACTCCACATTTAGCTCTGTCATCAGAGTTATACAGCAAGTAACTGCATGCTTGTCATGATCAGTAAACAATTGATCATGTATTTTCAGATACGTGAAGGTAGGCTCACAATATCTCAATATTGGCCACCATTCATTTGATAATTGAATTATAAGTGAACTACAGCTGATTAGTATGAGTGGTTTTGGTTCACTTCACCATCCTTGGTGGGCTCTGCCTGTCAAGCAGCAGAAGGGCGCATTTGCCGATGTAAGCCCATTGTTAGCTGATAATGGCTTACTTTGCAAGCTACCGGTAGAAACTTTGTACAGTTGGCTAAACGTAGTGCTAAGTAGAGCTAATGTACTTTTTTCTCCAACCAACACAGACCTACTTAGTGAAGTTAGCTAACATTAAACCTTTAACATTTTTGGGGTATTTAATCGCAATTGCTGCTGACAGACATGATTTATGAACCATGTCAAATTAGCAAACTAATAACTGATGACATCAATATGGCTAGTTAAGCTAACTTTCAGAGGATAAACTAAAAGTATATATCGTTTCATTTGCTTGGCATCTATAGAGGCGAAGACAGTAGTCCGAATGACAATATGACAAGGACTTGCCGATGTCAAGCTCTTTCAAAAGCATAACATCTGATGAAGCAAGCTAAGTGAAACTTAGCTAGCTAGCTATATGCCAAATGATAGGCTACCCTCACGAATCTGAAAATACATAATCAATTGACGTTGACTGATCATGAAAGCATGCAATTACTTATTGGTCAGTGCAAATGAAAGAAATGTGCTAACCTGCAAGAGGTGAGGCTGGTCTGCCAGGGGGATGGCCTCAGCCAGGGGGACCTCGAAGGGGTTGGGGGGGATACAGCCCAAGAAGGTCATGGAGTCAGAGCGCCGGAAGAACGGGTGGTTCTGTCCCATCTCAGCAGGGACCGTGTCATCCTCCTTATCCTGGAGCGTGGAACCTGAGAGGGAGAGAGGTCAGCACTGCTTCCTCCACACTGCAAAAGACCACTGGGAAAGACTAACCAAAAAAATGATGTACATAGTTCAAACAACTACCTATCACCTACATCAGGGCTCTTCAACCCAGTTCCTGGAGAGCAACCGTCCTGTAGGTTCACGGCAACTGTAATCACACGCACTGGATTCTAATAATAAACTGGTTGATAATCTGAATCAGGTTACTTAACTGGGGTTGGAGTGAAAACCTACGAGGGTAGCTCTCCGTAAACAGGTTTGGAGAGCCATGACCTACAGTGACGTGAAAAAATATTAGCCCCCTTTCTGATTTTCTCTATTTTTGCTATTGAATGTTATCAGATCTTCAACTAAAACATATTAGATAAAGTGAACCTGTGCTTACAAATAATTAAAGTACACATTTTGGTTAACAAAGTGATGCAACACCCAATTCCCCTGTGTGAAAAAGTAATTGCGCCCTTTACACTCAATAACTGGTTTTGCCACCTTGAACTGCAATGACTGCAATCAAATGCTTCCTGTAGTTCTTAAGTCTCTCACGTACCTGTGGAGGAATTTTGGCCAATTCTTGCATGCAGAACTGCTTTAACTCAACATTTGTGGCTCCATGAACTGCTCGTTTCAAGTCCTGCCACAATGTAATTTCAATTGGGATTAGGTCTGGACTTTGACTAGGCCATTCCAAAACGTACAATTTGTTGCCTTTTAACCATTTTCATGTAGAATTGATTGTGTGTTTGGGATCATTTTCTTGCCGTTTGACCCAGCTGCGCTTCAGCTCAGACGGATGGATGGCCTGACATTCTCCTGTAGAATTCTCTGATACAGAGCAGAATTCATGGTTCCTTCTATTAAGGCAAGTCATCCAGGTCATGAGGCAGCAAAGCATCCCAAAACCATCACAATGTTTGACCGTTGGTAGGAGTTTACTGTGCAATGCAGAGTTTCGTTTTCACCAGACATAAATGGGACCCATCTCCTCCAAAAAGTTGACTCAATTTTGTCAAAAAGCACCTGAAGAATGAATGTTCTATGGACAGATAAGTAAAACTTTTTGGACGACATGGGTCCCATTATGCCCGGCGAAAACCAAAGATTGGTTAAAGGTCTTACTGTGGAATGCAATGGTCAAGCATGTTTGTTATTTAACCCTTATCTTACCAGTTAAGTTGACTGAAAACATTCTCATTTACAGCAATGACCTGGGGAATAGTTACGGGGGGGTGAATGAGCCAATTGTAAGCTGGGCAATGATTAGGTTATTGTGATGGTATTTGGTATTTTATTAGGATCCCCCATTAGCTGTTGCAAAAGCAGAAGCAACTCTTCCTGGGGTCCACACAAAACATGATACAGAAGAACATTACACAGAACTACATATGTTTTTAAAAAGGCACACGTATCCCACATATCAATGCACACAAACTATCTTGGTCAAATAGGGGAGGGGCGTTGTGCCGCGAGTTGTTGCTTTTTTGGGGTTTTAAAACCAGGTTTGCTGTTTATTTGAGCAATATGAGATGGAATAAGGGCTCTATATAATACTGTACATTTTCTTGAATTTGTTCTGGATTTGGGCACTATGAAAAGACCCCATGTGGCGTAAGTGTGTGCACGCGTCAGAGCTGTGTGTAAATTGACTAGGCAAACAATTTGGGATTTTCAACACGTTTCTTATAAAAAGAAGTGATGCAGTCAGTCTCTCTTGGCTACGAGTTGAGGAGAGACTGACTGCATCACTTCTGCATAGTATTTATACATCAGCCCTCTGATTACAATGAAGAGCAAGACGTGCAACTCTGTTCTGGGCCAGCTACAGCTTAACTAGGTCTTTCCTTGCAGCACAGGACCACACAACTGGACAATAATCAAGATTAGACAAAACTAGAGCCTGCAGAACTTTCTTTTTGGAGTGTGGTGTCAAAAAAGCAGAGCATCTCTTTATTACGGCTCGACCTCCCCACATCTTTACAACCATTGAATCTATACGTTTTGACCATGAACGTTTACAATCTAATGTAACGCCAAGTAATTTAGTCTCCTGTTGGGGAATAATCAGAATTGGTTGGTAACATAGGTAAGATGTTTTATATTCATCATATGTTTGTAAGTTACTTCTCATCAGAATGTTATTTTTGTATAATACTGTGGCAGGGTTGCAGTATCTGTTCTATGTCAAGACTAAGTTGCTTGGGCCGGAGAGAGGGGAGAGGTCAAGCGTGTATCTCTTGGCTCCACAATGTCTGTGTGTCAGTCAGTGTGTCTCTGTGATCTTGTCAAGATAGGATGGATTTGATATATGCCTGTTGATATGGAGGATTGGTTTATGGTTCTGAGTATGAGAAAAGAACATAGTTTAGGAGACAAAGCTGAACGATAAATGATGCCTATGCTGTCTGGATATGTGTGTCTTTGCTATAAAGGATCTCAGTAACAATGTGTGAGGGACTCTCAGAGAATTCATTGATAGACACTGAATTGATCTGAGAGTCACAGGGTTGTGATAGAGCTCATATAATTAAAGATGGACTTTGTGATAACTAACTCTGACGTGTGTGGTTTGCTCTCATGATTTGGTAAATAGAGGACATTTCCACGACACTCCTCAACCTGTTCAACAGCCACACCATTTATTACCAGATTCAGCTGAGGTATAGCACTTAAGAAATGATTTTTACCAAATATAATGCTCTTAGTTTTAGAGATGTTCAGGACCAGTTTATTACTGGCCACCCATTCCAAAACAGACTGCATCTCTTTGTTAAGCTGGGGGGCACTATTTTTATGTTTGGAAAAATAACGTTCCCAAAGTAGACAGCCTATTTCTCAGGACCAGATGCTAGAATATGCATATAATTGACAGATTAGGATAGAAAACACTAAAGTTTCCAAAACTGTCAAAATATTGTCTGCGAGTATAACAGAACTGATATTGCAGGCGAAACCCTGAGGAAAATCAAACCAGGAAGTGGCTTCTATTTTGAAAACTCTATGTTCCATAGCCTGCCTTTGATCCATTTAAAGGGATATCAACTAGATTCCTTTTCCTATCGCTTCCTCAAGGTGTCAGTCTTTAGACATAGTTTCAGGCTTTTTATTTTGAAAAATGAGCGAGAAAGACAACATCGTGTCATTGTATGGCCGGGTGCCAGCGGCGTTTTGCTTTGTTTGGCGCAACAGAGTTTGGGCAGCCGTTGCCTTTCCCACTCCTACTGCAAAAGACAGTTGCGGTTGCTATATTATCGATTATATATTTTAAAAACAACCTGAGGATTGATTATAAAAACATTTGACATGTTTCTGTGGACATTACGGATACCATTTGGAATTCGTCTCCGTAGTCGTGACCGCTCTTTCCTGTGGATTTCTGAACATACCTCCGTTTGTGTGGGGCGTTATCTTGGATATAAAAATTATCTTTATGGAACATTTATTGTGTAACTGGGAGTCTCGTGAGTGAAAACATCCGAAGATCAAAGGTAAACTATTAATTTGATTGCTTTTCTGATTCGTGACCAAGCTACTTGATGCTAGGTGTACAATGTTTCGTCGAGCGATCGATAAACTTACAAACGCTTGGATTGCTTTCGCTGTAAAGCATATTTTCAAAATCTGACACGACAGGTGGATTAACAAAAGGCTAAGCTGTGTCTTTGCTATATTGCACTTGTGATTTCACGAATATAAATATTTTTAGTAATCGTATTTGTATGTGGCGCTATGCAATTCAGCAGTTGTTGATGACAATTATCCCGCTAAAGGGATGGGTAGCGTCAAGAAGTTAAGGGTTTCAGTGACTTCATTAGCTGTGGTTGCTGATGCGAATATGGTTGGATCATCAGCATACATGGACACACATATTTGTTTAATGCCAGTGGCAGGTCATTGATAAAAATAGAAAAGAGTAGAGGGCCTAGAGCGCTGCCCTGCGGTACATCACGTTTGACAGAGACGCTTCCATTAAAGAAAACCCTTTGAGTTCTATTAGATAGATAGCTCTGAATCCACAATATGACAGAGGTTGAAAAGCCATAGCACTTAAGTTTTTCAACAGGTTATGGTCAATAATATCAAAGGCTGCACTGAAATCTAATAGTACAGCTCCCACAATATTCTTATCAATTTCTTTCAACTAATCAGTGGCAGTGCCCTCCTCCAAAAGCATGCTGAAAGTCTGTTGTTAAATTTGTTTATAGAGAAATAGCATTTTATTTGGTCAAACAATTTTTTCTGGCAGCAAGCTTATAGGTCTGCTGTTAGAACAAGTAAAGGCCGCTTCACCACTCTTGGATAGCGTAATTACTTTGGCTTCCCTCCAGGCCCGAAGACAAAGACTTTCCTCTAGGCTCAGATTAAAAATATGACTGATAGCTGACTATAGCCACTTCTACCATCCTCAGTAGCTTTCCATCTAAAATGGTCAATTCCAAGAGGTTTGTCATTATTGACCATTAACAATAAATTGTTCCACCTCTCCCAAACTAACTTTACAAAATCCAAACTTGCACTGCTTTTCTTTCATCATTTTTGTTTTTTGCATGAATATAATTGCTCACTGTTTGATGTGGGCATTTCCTGCCTAAGTTTGTCCACTTTGCCAATGACGTAATCATTAAAATAATTGGCAACATCAAATGTTGTGATGAATAAGCCATCTGATTCGATGAAAGATGGGAGTTTAATTCGTCTTTCTGCCCATAATTTCATTTAAAAGTACTCCAAAGTTTTTTGATCTTGACTTCATAATAAAGTTCTCTTTGTTAAGTTCAGTCACAATTTCACAATTTGCAGTAAGTAAGCAAGTCAGATCTACAGTCAGACTTAATAGCCTCTCCTTTTGCCCCATCCCCTTCAAACATACAGTTTTTCAATTCCTCATCAATCCATGGAGCCTTAACAGTTCTAACAGTCAGTTTCTTAACAGGTGCATGTTTATCAATAATTGGAAGTAGCAATATAATAAATTCATCAAGTGCAGCTTCTGGACGCTCCTCATTAATCACATCAGAAAAACAAATATTTTTAACATCACCCACATAAGAATCACAGCAAAATATTTTGTATTATCTCTTATACACTATTTTCAGCCCAGCTGTTGGAACTTTGGCTTTCCTGGATATAGCCACAATATCACTGCATTCAATGGGCACGGATATAGCTTTAGAACAAAGTTCCACAGCATTAGTAAAAATGTGAACGATACATGTGGATGATCTTGTTCCTGTAGTGTTTGTAAACACCCAGGTAGGTTGATTAATAACCTGAACCAGACTACAGGCACTGGTTACAATAAGAAGATTCCTCTTGAGCAGACAGCTTGATGAAAACCAGTCAATATTCAGGCCCCCAAGAAAGTAGACCTCTGTTTATATCACATACACTATCTAGCATTTCACATATAATATTTAGATTAGAGGTCAACCAATTAAAACCAGCATGGCAGATTAATTAGGGCCGATTTCAAGTTATAACAAATCGGTAATCTGCATTTTTGGACGCCGATTATGGCAGATTACATTGCACTCCACGAGGAGACTGTGGCAGGCTGACCACCTGTTATGCGAGTGCAGCAAGGAGCCAAGGTAAGTTGCTAGCTAGCATTAAACATATCTTATATATAAAAAAAACATTCTTAACATAATCACTAGTTAACTACACATGGTTGATGATATTACTAGTCTAACTAGCTTGTCCTGCGTTGCAAATAATCAATGCGGTGCCTGTTAATTTATCATCGAATCACAGCCTACTTTGCCAAACGGGTGATCATTTAACAAGCGCATTTGTGAAAAGAAGCACTGTCGTTGCACCAATGTACCTAACCATAAACATCAATGCCTTTCCTAAAATCAATACACAAGTATATATTTTCAAACCTGCATATTTAGTTAAAAGAAATTCATGTTAGCAGGGAATATTAACTAAGGAAATTGTGTCACTTCTCTTGCGTTCTGTGCAAGCAGAGTCAGGGTATATGCAGCCGTTTGGGCCGCCTGGCTCATTGCGAACTGTGTGAAGACTATTTCCTCCTAACAAAGACCGTGATTAATTTGTACATAATTATGACATAACATTGAAGGTTGTGCAATGTAACAGCAATATTTAGACTTAGGGATGCCACCTGTTCGATAAAATACAGAACGGTTTCGTATTTCACTGAAAGAATAAACATTTTGTTTTCGAAATGATAAGTCATTTTAATATAGTCAAATCCAGAAACTAAGGCCCGTATTTCTGTGTGTTTAATATATTATAATAAAGTCTATGATTTGATAGAGCAGTCTGACTGAGCGGTGATCGGCAGCAGCAGGCTCATAAGCATTCATTCAAACGGCACTTTCCTGCGTTTGCCAGCAGCTCCTCGCAATGCTTGAAGCACAGCGCTGTTTATGACTCCAAGCCTATCAACTCCAGAGATTAGGCTGGCAATACTATAGTGCCTATAAGAACATCCAATAGTCAAAGGTAATGAAATACAAACGGTATAGAGAGAAATGGTCCTATAATTCCTACAAACTTCTTAACTGGGAATATTGAAGACTCATGTTAAAAGGAACCATCAGCTTTCATATGTTCTCATGTTCTGAGCAAGGAACTTAAACATGAGCTTTTTTTACATGGCACGTATTGCACTTTTACTTTCTTCTCAAACACTTTTTTTGCATTATTTAAACCAAATTTATCATGTTTATTTATTTGAGACTAAATTGATTTTATTTATGTATTATATTAAGTTAAAATACGTGTTCATTCAGTATTGTTGTAATTGTCATTACAACAATATAAAATAATAAAATAAATCGCCCGATTAATCGGTATCTGCTTTTCTTGGTCCTCCAATAAATCAATAGTGTTGAAAAATCATAATCGGTCGACCTCTAATTTAGATACTGACTGTTAGCACTTGGTGGCCTATAGCAACACCCCAAAAGAAAAGGCTTTAGATGTGCACAGTGAACTTGCAACTACAACACTTAAATAACACTTGACATAAGATCTTCTCTAAGCATTACAGTGATACGGCTCTGAATATATACAGCAACTCTGAGGGCCAGACTTGGAATTTAGCCAGGACTCTTACGATAAGTGCCATGGGATCTTCAGTGACCAGAGTGTCAGGACACCCGTTTAACATCCCATCCGAAAGACTGCACCCTACACAGGGCAATGGGATGTTACATTTTTTTTTAGACCAGAGGAAATGGTGCCTCCTATTGGCCCTCCAACACCACTTCCAGCGGCATCTGGGCTCCCAATCCAGGGACCGATCAGGACCAACCCTGCTTAGCTTCAGAAGCAAGCCCGCAGTGGTATGCAGGGTAGAAGCACAGCATGTGGTGTTAGTGTGATAGTTTGGGGATGCTTTGCTGCCTCAGGACCTAGACGACTTGCCTTAATAGAAGGAACCATGAATTCTGCTCTGCATCAGAGAATTCTACAGCAGAATGTCAGGCCATCCGCCTGTGAGCAGAAGCGCAGCTGGGTCACGCAGCAAGATAATGATCCAAAACACACAATCATGTCTACATGAAAGTGGCAAAAAAGCAACACATTTTAAGTTTTGGAATAGTCTAGTCCAGTGGTTCTCAAACATTTTATAGTCCCGTACCCCTTCAAACATTCAACCTCCAGCCATGTACCCCCTCTAGCATCAGGGGCAGGGCACTCTCAAATGTTGGTTTTTGCCATCATTGTAAGCATGCCACACACACTATACAATACATTTATTAAATATAAGAATGAGTCAGTTTGTCACAACCCGGCAAGTGGGAAGTGACAACGAGCTCTTATAGGACCAGGGCACAAATAATATCAATAATTTTGCTCTTTATTTAACCATCTTACATAAAACCTTATCCATAAAAAATTGTGACTAACTCACCACAGGTTAATGTGAAGGGTGTGCTTGAAAGGTTGCACATAACTCTGCAATGTTGGATTGTATTGGAGAGAGTCAGTATTAAATAATTTCACAGTCTATGCCTGTATTTAGTTTAAGCTAGTGAGGGCCGAGAATCCACTCTCAGAGGTACATGGTTGCAAAGAGCATCAGTGTCTTAACAGCACGATTCGCCAAGGCAAGAAACTCTGAGCGCAGCCCTATTCAGATACTGATTAAATTTTCACAGAATCGCTTGTTGCAATTTCAATGAGGTTCTCTTGTTCAGATATCAGTAAGTGGACTGGAGGCAGGCCATGAAAGGGAAAATAATCCAGTTTGAGTCGTCCGTTTCGGGAAAGTACCTGCGTACCTGGGCACCCAGCTCACTCAGGTGCGTCGCTACATCATATTCAACATTTTCCATAAGCTTGAGTTCATTTGCACACAAAACTCAAACAATGATTGAAAGACCTGTGTGTTGTCCTTGTTAATGCAGACAGAAGAGAGCTCCAACTTCTAAATCATAGCCTCAATTTTGTCCCACACATTGAATATAGTTGAGTAGTCCCCCTGTAATCCTAGATTCTGATCAATCAGGCCAGAAAAAACATCACCCAGATATGACGAGTTTCTAACACGATTGGCCTCATGCAAGTGGTCAGACAAGTGAAAATTATGGTCAGTAAATAAAACTAAGCTCGTCTCTCATTTCCAAAAAACTTGTCAATACTTTGCCCCTTGATAACCAGCGCACTTCTGTATGTTGTAAAAGGGTTACATGGTCACTGCCCATATCATTGCATAGTGCAGAAAATATGAGAGTTCAGGGGTCTTGGTATAACAAAGTAACACACTTTCACTGTAGTGTCCAAAACATATTTCAAGCTGTCAGGCATTCTCTTGGTAGCAAGAGCCTCTCGGTGGATGCTGCAGTGTACCCAAGTGGCGTAGGGGGCAACTGCAACGCGCATTACCACTCCACTCCTGTCATAGCTTTTGCGCCATCTGTACAGATACCAACACATCTTGACCACCAAAGTCCATTTGATGTCACAAAGTTGTCCAGTACCTTAAAAATATCCTCTCCTGATATCCTCTTCTGGAAACCAGGACGTCTGCCTTAATTGACCCCCCATAAATGTAACGGACAAATACCAGGAGCTGAGCCAGGCCCGCCACGTCTGTTGACTCCTCCAGCTGTAACGCATATAATTCACTGGCTTGTAAACAAAGGAGTAATTGTTTCAAAACATCTCCTGCCATGTCACTGATGCGTCGTGAACCAGTGTTTGATGAAGGCATTGTCTGTATAGTTTTTTTGGGCCTTTTCCCCCAGCATTGTCCCAGCCATATCCACGGCAGCAAGAAGAATTAAGTCCTGCACAATAGGATGGTGCTTGCCTGTCCTTGCCACTCAGTAGCTCACCACATAAGTCGCTTCTAGCCCCTTCTTATTAATGGTATATGTTGAGGTCTTACTACTCGAAAGTCGTCTTTATTCTCACTCAAGAAAACATGGCTTATTGTTCAAATTGCCATGTTTCATTTCTAAATGTCTGCGCACGAGTGAAGGTTTCCTGCACGAGAGTAACAGTAAATGTGATTGGATGTTAATTATTTGACTAGGTGACCTGTATTTAACATTTGGTTATTTCGCTGAACACTTAATGGTTTAAGTCTTTGTTGGCAGGGAAACGAGGCTACTCAGGTGAGAAAACCTCACCCAGATGTATAGTCCCGTTGGAAAATATAAAATGTACTGTTTAGAAATGTGAAGAATTCATATATTTTTTGGTGTGAAATAACTTTTATTATTTGGCATACCCCTGACGGCATTGCATATACCCCTGGGGGTACACATACCCCAGTTTGGGAATACCTGGAATAGTCAAAGTCCAGACCTAATCCCAATTGAGATGTTGCGGCAGGGCTTGAAACAAGCAGTTCATACTTGAAAACCCACAAATGTCACTGAGTTAAAGCAGTTCTGATAGAAGAGTGAAGAGTGTGACAAAACTCCTCCACAGTGACGTGAGAGACTGATCAACTACTACAGGAAGCGTTTGGTAGGAGTCATTGAAGCTAAAGGTGGCACAGACAGAGTGTAAGGGGCAATTACTTTTTCACACAGGTGCATTGGGTTTTCCATAACTTTGTTTATAAAATATGTAATTGTGTTATTTTTTTTCACTCAGGTACCCTTTATCTAATATTAGGTTTTGGTTGAAGATCTGATAACATTCGATATAAAAAAATATGCAAAAGCAGAGAAAATTATAAAAGGGGCAAATACTTTTTCACAGCACTGTTCACTAACAGTGACTAAAGGTGGCTGATTGAGCAAACGGTTTAAGTATCGTTTGTCAGATTTAAGTGACTCAAAAAGGGCAACACTGTCTAATCTGAATTTAACTGTACCTTTGTGAGCTGCCCTCTTCTTTTTGCCTCGTTTCTGCCTAACTGCCTTTCTTCTGGTTTGTCTGCCTTCCAATACCAGAAAACAACCTAACAGTGCTCCACATGTCAATGGACTAGTAACTCACTCTTAAAATGGCTATCAATCAAACTGAGGTGAAAAATAATAGGTTAAGACACCTGTATGAGAACACTTCAAACAGAACACACAAATATCAAAGCATATTTTTTCATTATTCGATAACTTACTTTGATTGGTGTCCTCATCATTCTCATGTTCAGAATCTTCATTGTCCAGTCCCAGTTCCAGAATCTCTCGGCTCCTGTGGGGTAAACAAATAGAGTTAAATCACATTGAATATTTGACATGCAGGTCATTTTCTCAAGTGAGTCAGTTGCTCCTTCTCAATTAGGCTTTCCTTGATTCCTCACGTCCTTCTCAAAAAGCATTGCAGAAGAAGCCAAGGTCAGAGGTGAGGAATGGAGAAAAGACAGTAGAGAAAGAGTCAGTGTAAACATGCCCATCCATTCCAGGGGAGTCAGTACCTCTTGCGGTCCATCTGTGTTGTGTCCAGAGTTGTCTGCTGGTTCATGGCTTTGATCCAGTAGATGAGGGCCTGGAAGACGTAGGCCACGTGTTTGAGAGAACACACATCCAGCACAGGCAGAACGTCAGAGTGCTCGTCATTATGGGAACGCATCAGAGACAGGGCGTAGTTCAGGAAGTCTCCCCGTGCTGACATCATCCCTTGACGCACTGTCAGCAGAGTGGCAGCACGTCTGGGAGGAAGAAACACACGTCAACACAGATAGTGACTTGAAATATAATCCATAAACAATTAGAAACAAGTGGCGGCCTATGAAACACTGCTGATTGCAAATAAAGCATTCGATTCCCCTATTTTGGGTTACACTTATTTTACCCAGACCTGCGTCCCTCCAAGGTGCGGAGGCTGGCTTCCTCGCGGGCTGTCATACGCTCCCTGCGGGCGGAGTGCTGCGAGGCGTGGAGGGGGTGGGATGGGTGTCCGGGGTCACCTGCTGAGGACAGGGCCGAGCCGTAACGCAGCTGAGCCTCTGTAGAGTCCATGATGGACACCATCCAGTTCCACGTAGGGATCAGCTTCTCCTCAACAAAGTTCTGGTGGTTTAACACACAGATAAGCTTGTTTCAGTCAGAACGTCAATAACACGTGTGTAGTGTAAAAGTCTAAATGTGCATCTCATCAAAACAATTTGATTCACTTTATTAAGAAAGGTGTCTGTATTGCTTCTTATCCCATAGGTACAACATAATAATTACCATATAAAATACTTCCAGAACCACTTTGTTGACACCAACATGTTTCAATTTTCATTGAAAATAAGAATTTGTTCTTAACTGATTTGCCTAGTTAAATAAAAGGTAAAATAAAAATTGGTAGGTAACATAATGCAAATTTGTATTTACATTTTTTTTGTTTACTAGGCAAGTCAGTTAAGAACAAATTCTTATTTACAATGACGGCCTAGGAACGGTGGGTTAACTGCCTTGTTCAGGGGCAGAACGACAGATTTTTACCTTGTTGCAAGATCGAATCCCCGAGCTGACCTTTCAGTTACTAGTCCAACGCACTAACCACTAGGCTACCTGCCGCCCCTCAATTTGATCTGTGTGTGGGTTTGTGTCACCTGCAGGTTGACAGCGTCCTGGTAGGTGAGTTTGACTGCAGCAGGGTACTGGGAGTAGACCAGATGGTTGTACTTGGGGATGAGGCTCATCAGGTCAGAGATCTGCCTGATGACGATGCTGTAGGCCCGGGCTAAGCTGGAGGCTGACGTCAGGTAGCTGGACGAGTTGGAGGCCTCCAGAGCTGCAGCCGCAGCGGCCGCACTAGTGCTGATGGCACTGCTGCGCCGCAGGTTGGACGGGTCGATGTAGATCAGACCTGTGGAGCTCGCTGCTGGGCACAGAGACATGAGCGTCAGCACAGACAGACCTCGCCAACATAGTACCCAGCAGAACATGACACCAAAAAACATCCCACTGAGTCAGTACAATAAGCTCGTGATAGAATGATAAACAAAGGACATTTTAAATCATTGCAAGACTGTCCTAATGTAGTCCATTTTGGATGTGTCAATATGAAAGTGCTTGTGAGTACAGCCTAGATTGTGCATGTAGTAGTATTAGTACTGACCAGCGGGGGTGGAGGAGCTGGAGGGGGCGCTGCCCGTGGCTCTCTGGCTGGGGGTGTTGCGTACGGCCCACTGCATGGAGCGTGGCGCCTGGGCAGCACTGTTGACGTGCGAGGCGGTGGTGGTCCTCTCCAAGGGCTCGTCCAAAAGGAAGGTCTCCTGGTCCACGTCGTCGCTCTGGCTGCTGCTGCTGTCCGAGTCGCTCGAGTCGTTGGACTGGGAGTCGTCCTCTGAAAAGAAGGCAGGGACACTGCTGGCACCTTGGAGGAGAGGGATGGGAAGAGGAACAGGAGAGGAGGGATGGGGAAACAGAGGAGAGATCACTTGCCAGGTAGCGGGAGTGCAGGTTAGTGTTCCACACCACCACAAGACCAGATATCGCCACTGCTAGCTAGCTACCACGCTACATTGAGAGGCTCAACTCAAACAACGCTGCTTCTTGTTGTTCAAATTAGGCTAAAGTACCAGTTATACCAGGGCGCAGTTTTTCGCCTATAGGACAGGAATAACCACATAGAAATAGAATTAAGTGAAGAGACTAATCATTGACTTTAATGGGGACTCTTGTTTTATTCATTCCGTTTCCAGCTATGCATTTAATCCAATCTGATAGGCTAAATCCAGATCAATCAAGCTGAAAAACTGGGCCCAGGGCATTGGTTGCATCATAGGTTGTATTTCTATTGTTTGTCTTATTTCTGAGTGATCTTAGTGTCTGAGGGGAAGACACCATAATTATAAATATTTCCTGCCATTTCAAACGCAATTACAACCACAAACAAAGAATGAAAGGGAAAATGGAGATGGACACCAGGGAGGAACCCCACACCAGTTAGCAAGACTAAAGATAGTGATTAGTTTGTTATTCAGGGGGAAACACCAACAAGACAGACTTGGGAGTAAGACATTATTAGTTGATGAGAACCATGGTGATGTGTAAGGATGGAGGAGGGCAATACTGTGAGAACTCCTTAGATAAGCTATGTGTGCACCTCAAATGTCACTCTAGCCCTGACACATTATGCATTGTAGTAAAAAACAGCCCATACCAACACTTTGAAAAGCCAGGGACATTCTACTTCCTGCAAATGAAATACATTGAGTATTGAGTAATGATACTCATGGAGTAATAAGCCCTAGTAGTAGACTAGTTTGTCCGCAGACTTAAGCCATGTTGTCAACAGTGGTAAGAACAATGTGACCTAAAATTATTTTTATTTTTTTTGTATCAAAAGGGCCTCTTCCCTTTTACTGGCTAGTGTGAGGACCAATCAAGACTGGTGATAATGTGACAGAAAAATTGTTCGCCTGAACAGCAACTGAATATTAAAAGAGGTTGGTGAGGCAGAAAGCAATTTCCATTTAGCAGCCTCTGGAACTCCGGTAGAATCGTTAAATGAGGTCATTTAGACGGGTGGCTGGCCAGAGGCCACATCAAAGAAGACATTTAATCAGGGATTTCAATTCAACTAAAATGACCAGGACTTAGTCTAAAATGTGAAAACAAAAGAATGGTGTGAATTATTAATACCTGCTTCGGAGCCGGCAGTTGCTGCGGTGACAACACTCCTCCGACCGCTCGCATTGTCCTGGTTGCTATGGTTACTCTCGCTGTCACTCTCCGTCTCCGCAGCAGCCAGCAGATCCAACTCCATGTCGCTTCCTAGAGAGGAAAGGACATCCCCCTCTTCAACCACCATCCTCATCATTACTAATTATTTGTAGAAAGATTGTAATATTCTACCACATTCGTGGTAGAAAAAAAGATCCAGTCTAGGTTCTCACCATCCTCATCATGTTCATCATGCTGTCCCTCTGCCTCAGCGTTCTCCTCTCCCTGTTCCTCTTGGTCTTCATGGTGATCCTCCTCCCCGGCAACACCCTCGACAACCTCTACCTGCCACAGACAAGAGGTAGACAGCTGGGAATCAGTACAGAGAAAGCACATTAAACTGACAGCAACCCTGATTACACCCAACACTTTGATCTTTGCTGCCCCCCCCCAAGTGATATGTTCCTTTTCTAGTGAGACTCTTCACCTCTTCAACGTCAGCAGACACAATGTCATCCTGCTCCTCATCTCGCCCTCTGACCGGCTGGGACTGGCTGCTGCGGCGAGGCTGGGGGTTCCTGATGATGTAGGACGATGCAGTCTGACTAGAACTGACACATACAGGCAAACAAGACCATTTGATTTAACAATGCAATGTTTAAATACAAGCCACTTTAAACCAATTTATACACGGCAGAAGTTTTTCCCTAGATTATATTTTCCCCAGAGGAAGGTCACAAAGACCTCCAAATCAACAGAGCTGTGGTGGAAAACACAGTCTGCATGTTGGTGTGTGTGAATGCAGATTAAAACCACTCACTTGCTGGACTGGTCTGGGGAGGGTCTCGGTGGCAAGGGTTCCACAGAGAAGAGTTCCTCGCTGCCCTGCACGGCGTCGATGCTGGTGCTGGCCAGGGTGAAGGGGGCAGTGGGCCGGGCGATCCCCATCCTCACAGGCACGATGAGCGACTCCGCCACGTTGCACAGCTCCTCCACCGCATAGGGCAGCAGGGCCTGGAACACACGCCTGCACTTCCCAATGGGCTGGGGGATGAAGTTACTGGAAGAAACAATGAGAAAAGAGATTAGATGTCAACTGGAAGTATCAAATCAGTCCTTGCCGCTATGTTTATATTCACCTAGGAGTGGGGAGCAGTACAAGACAAATAAAATGTGTTTAAATCCACTAAAGGGCTAGTCCAGTCCTTTAAAACCACCTAAACTAAAGGACTAGCCCTATACAACAGGAAAATGGAACTCAATCCGGATTTGGCACTCATACTTTTTCTTTTTGGACGAAGCCATCTCGACGCTGAGGATGACAAACACCCTGGCCACGGAGCGCAGGAACCTCCTGGTGACGACGACGGCCTCCTCTCTCCGGCCAGGAGTGTACTTGTTCTGCAGCTCCTTCACCAAGGTCCCCAGCAGGGTGTCAATAAACTACAGGAGACAGAGAAGATTCAGAGACTTAACTAATGCACACAGACCACTTTCAGGTTCACTCCACATAGTTAGAACACCTAGAGGGATAATGTTGCACTTGCCACATAGATAGGAGGTGGTATACCCTCTGGGCAAGTTTCTCTGACACAAATTAAATTATCCAATGAAATAGGTGGAGTCCAGGACTAGGCTTAATCTGTGTGAGAATCCGACCCAGAAAGAGGACTTCTGTAGGTGTTACAACTGTAGTTGACCGACTCCTGAAGCTCTGAGTAATTTAAGGGGGGATAGACTGACCCGACTTACTGTAATGTCAGGGGCACACTTGACAATGAGGCAGTGTGTGAAGCAGTCCAGGCGGATGGTGCCACTCTGCTGGTTCAGGTACACCTGCTCCTCCGGAAGGAGATGGGCGATACGGCTGCTGGCACTCAACCTAGAACACACAACCAGGACGCCAGAGTTAAAGGTGACACTACTAAGAGGACTCGTAACTGGTAAAACAGCTGCTCATCCGATATGGTACATTTCCTGAAGAAAATGTGCGTGCTTGCTTCAGCTGTCTAAAATAGTTAAGGTAATGGAAGTATAAATTGGACACAGAGGTTGGAGGGATGGCGGGATAAAAAGAAAGAGGTTGGAGGGTTGGACAGAGAGGTTTGAGAGGTGACACTGAGCTGGTCAAGGCAAGCAGGGCTAGAGAACTCACGGGTCTTTATTCTCCTGGGATCCGAACATTATCATGGACTTGAGAGCATTCCAGTCCTGCAGCACCCTCTCCAGGGCAAGCTGGGCGAAGCGTGGAGGTTCCAGGTCATGGTCCGGCATGTCAGAGTCTGACACACAGGGAGGACAACAAACCATTAGAATTGTCTCTTAGAATAGAGAATTGATGCGAATGAAAATAAACATTGAGCCATCATGCTAGACTTTCAGTGTTCCTTGAAGTGAAACCAGGCCTGACAACAGTAGCAAACCTCCACCTACCTTCAGCATTGGCAGCCTTGCGGTTCCTGTCCTCTCTGATGCGAGGGGGCCGGTACTGGCAGTGCTCCACACTCTGCCTAGCAACAGTCTGCACCAGGAACAGAAGGATATGCTCCCCACTGTTGGCCAGCCAGAGAGGAAAGGAAAAACACGTTACTAAAGCCCCCGAAAAAACACCTTACATATTGAATGAAGAGAACCAACATTGGATTTAAAAACAATACGTGTTAACAATGAACAGAAAATACAGCCCACAGTCAGTCGGTGTGTGTGTTTACCGGCTGTTTGGACTGGTGACCAGGTTAGTGGTGGTGAGCAGTCTGTACAGCAGGTCCAGGCGAGCAGCTTTCTGTCCGGCGATCAGCGTCTTACACTTACACTTCTCCCAGCAGTCACAGTATGCAGTGGGAGAGGTCCTCTTGAGTCTGGGGAGAAAGACATTAAAGGCCTGGTGCAAATCCCCTGTATCAGATGCAGTGATGCATTACAACAGTATAAAACCGGGATGTAAGTAATAAAATCCACTAACATCAGGATGAAGAGTGAAATACATACTTGCAGTCGTGTCCTTTGTGACACACCCTGGCGCACTCAGTGCAGCAGCAGAGAGACTCCAACAGGCCGCAGGTCCGGCACTCAAAGATATCCTAGATGGGACAGAGAGTAAATGGTCAGCAAAGATTCCCATCTGTGAAAAGGCAAACCAGTGTGAACGGCTGACTCATTTGTTGTGCGTGTTGCATTGTCCTCCCAAGTGACCCACCCACCTGGTTGATGTGTTCAGCGCCTGTCCAGGTGAAGCTGCAGGTGTCGTTGCAGCAGAGGACGTAGAGAGGAGAGTCGTCAGGGTTGGTCCCCGAGGGACAAATCATCTCCATGAACACAGAGTCTGCTTCCACCTTCTCAGTCATGCCGGGGTCTCCCACTACACAACAGGTTTTGCAACGGAATATTAAAATCTGGATTTTGGTAGTATCTCCGTAATTTAAAAAAAAAATTCTGCTCTCCTTAAACACAGCACATATGTAAATCACTTCATGTATAAATTAATGACTGCAGATGGCATTACATCAACATGTCAGTGTTTATATTCATTAGTAGTGCTGTCAAAGTCTCCTCTTTCTCAACTAAAGACATGAACAGTGTAGTGATGTACCCTTGGCCATTTTCTGAGCAGCCTCCAGAACAGTAATGGCAGCTGGGTAAGCTCTCCCGCTGACTGCCAGCATGAACGGGGTCATTCCACGGGCATCCCTTTCAAACACACAGTTTAGCAACAGAAAGTGGGGAAGGGGGACAAACAAGAGAAAGCATCTTTTGAGTTTGAGAGCAATAGTTTAGTTCAGTATTTTAATGAAACAAGGCATTACTGTGTTATAGAATTAAAAAGGCTTGCCCAGACCCACTGGCCTTATCTCGCAATCTCATCCAAATCACACCTGCCTCTATCATAAACAAAACAAAAGAAGAATGGAATGCTCCTTCCATTTTTTTAAAGAAAGAAAAAAATAATGTCTTTACTTGGCGGATAGCAGCTCGCGGAGGTGTGGCCTGAGAACCATGCTGTCACACATCAGTTTGAGGATGAGGTGGGCGTTGGCCTTGCGGTCTTTAGACTCCACCACCGAAGGCTCGGAGGAGGGGCCTGGGGCAGGAGGAGAAACAGAGAATTGGGTGACATTTAGTATCACACAGGCTAGGTATTTGACCTGGTATAGTGGTGGAGTAGCTAGCTAGGTGTGGTTGTATCAAAATAGGTACCTGACCTGGTATAGTGGAGGTGCTGGGGCCCTGGCTGGTCCCTGTTGAGGCTGTGGTGAGAGATCCCACTGCAGGGGCCAGGATGAAGTCTATGTCACCATCTGGGTCCATGGGAGGGGGGTCAGGCACCCAGCTGGGAGGGGCGATAGGTGGTGACACAGGGTCCTGGTGGTCGCTGGAGGGGCCAGACTCGTGACGGCCAAGCCCTGCTGCTCTCAGAGAGCGCCTCATCATCTCCCTCAGACGCAGCCTGCGCCAGACAAAACACACTTAACAGGTTACATGAGTGGTGGAAAGACAATGAGACTGGCATGTAGACATAAATGGGCACCGAGATAGTGTTCTTGGTCTCAAGTGTCGTAAATGGCATCCTGACAGGAATTCTGACAGATTTTCTAATTGGAAAAAAGCCAATAGGCTCAGTAATATTATTTCACTTCTTGTGCATTATGGAACAATCAGTTAATATAATCCAGTTCTTTAGTGTTTTTCATCGTGAACATGTACCCTGAAATAAAATAGTCAACTTAAAAACAGTACACTTAGATTTGTATAAGTTAGTCACCCTCTGCTGCTAGAAGAGCCCGTCCTGTTCCCAGAGCTGTTGCTAGACACCACGGAGATTGCGTTGGCGATGGCCTCCACTGCTGACAGTCTCTCTGCAAACGTATTCCTCTCAGACCGTTCAGCTTCTGGAAAACACCAGCCCAACAGTTACCACACATATACAGACATAGGGAGACAGAGAATGGTGAAATAATGGAAGGCAAACGGGAGACGGGAAAGATAAGAAGATGGCTCAAAACTGACACTGCGACTTTGGAGAGTTCAGGAGTCTTGACGCTGGGTTAACCGCACAGAACGTTTAGATTGGAATATATTGTGTAGAACAGATATGATTGTCTTTCAGGTCGAACTCCATTTGTTTGACTTTGCAAGGTTTCATCTCGCTGTATACACCACCCAGCACTCTAGCCGTGGTTTACCTTCCTCCTCCTTGGTCTCCTTGTTGCTGACGGGGAAGCAGACGGAGACGCAGGCGTGGAGGATGTTGCGGTTGCCGTCGCAGCGGTGGCCCAGGAAGGAGTGGAGAACGTGGGGACTCTGCTCCAGGAGAACAGCCTGCTCCAGGTTGACCAGGTACTGACGACAGGCATCAAAGTCACAACGTAGCACGTGCTGCATCAACGTCTGCTTCTGGAAACAAGTTGAACAATGTTATTTAAAGCACATCAGCACAGCGTATCAATACACTTTACAGCGGGAATAAAAACATGCAAAATACAAAAGCATTTAGTTGTCAAAAGATCACAATAAGGGACAGTTTCTTGGGTTAAAAACAGTATTTTGCTTGGCTAAAAAGCACTTTCAATGCAGATCCTATATTGAGCATGTTTTTGTCTAGAAGTAAGCTAAATCTAGGGAAACCTGTGAAAGTTATGATCCTCCCAGTAACAAATTGACCATCAACTAAATTATCCCCATTGACCTATAAATGATTTTGCTAACCTCCACAGCTAATATGATAATAGCAGCTTTCTTCTTGATGGTTGAGTTGGTGGGGAGGTTGGCCAAGGAGTGTACCCCCATGCCCAGGCTGGCGATGGGCGGCAGGTCCAACCACTCAGGGTCTCGGATCCCGCCCATACAGTCTTTGGCCATTGGGTAAATTGTGCCGTTTCCATCCCGAAGGATGACTGGAGAGTCCTGGTAATAAAATGATGAAAATCTAAATGTGCTTAGAAAAATGGGGAAATTGTTGGATATGCAATTGCCTACACAACCTTTTCGCAATACATGAAGCATGGCTATATTAGAAAAGGTTGTATTGAGTAGCGGAGAGGTGCTGACCTGTCCTGCGGTGAAGATCGCTACATTGCGTTCACTCTGCCCCAGGAAGGCCAGGTTACTGGTGGGGAAGTTATTCTCCTGCTCTGCTTTGCCTGTGGCCAGGTCAAAGATACAGTACCTCACCCAGTTACCAGTCTTCAGCACTGCGTGAACTCCTGAAGGGGCAGACAACACAGCAAGTCAGAAATACACATAGAATTCATTAACATCCGCACTTAAACATTATCGGCACCAACATGAATTACTACATTGTATTGTTATCCAGATGTCTTACCTTTGGAGTCAACATTCACAGCCAGAATCTCAGCCTTCTCTGGGATGCAGAGTTTTTTAGGTGTACGCTGGAAGCAATCTGGAACTTTAGGAGTTCCACCAGTTTTTACTACCTGTTGATTAAAAGAGGCACCAGACAAACAACATTTATACAACAGATGTAATACTACAATGACAGATACTTTTATTGTAAAATTGTGCTTAGATTCATTAAATAATTGCACAAACATTAAACCATCACTGAAATAACACATTTGTATGGGAGTAATAATAACTACACTATACTGTTATAAGTATGTGAGTAAGTGAGCGTCCAATAGTCGTACCTGTAACTCGTCTATTCTGAGCAGCCTACAGTCCTGCAGCAGTGAGGAGGGGTCAGAGTCAGTGATGGGAGCTGGAGCACTAGTCTGACTCGGCTGTGTGCTCACGCTGCTGGACGTCCCTGGAAACTTCACAGCTACATACGCACCGTCCACTTTCAGCACCTGAAGTTAAAAGACGGAGCTGTTGCAAATAGGGCCGTCGTGAAGACGCCACAATAACAACGAACAGACAATCCACAGGATACAACACATTTTACTACGGCTTTGAGTTCTGCTCTTAGGCATTTCTTTACATGTCAATGAAAACAGAAATATTAAATTACTCTGAAAAATATAGACTAGAAGATTCAAGAAATAACAAATATGTGATAAAACTTGATATTTTACAGTGTTAATAAAAACAAAACAATGGCGTCTATCCCCCAGCCTGCCAGAGTGTGTTAGGGTCTGGTCCCTTCCTGTAGCCACACCCACCTTTCCCACAGGGACGTTTTTAACATCCTCCACAAACACCACTTCCCGAAGAGGCCACTGCTCCTCGTTCACCTTCTCCTCCTCTTTGGGAGCCGGGGTCGAGCGTCTTCGTTCTGTAAGGGCAGACGACACGTTAGGATATTTATACAACAGCAAGAAGACCAGACCTGGGTTAACAAACATGTAAAATACTTGGTGTGCTTGTTTTAACTTGTCCGCTGTGCAAGATGGGCAGGGTTTGCACTTTCAGCACTAATCTATTGGGGTTCCATTGTACCAGGCAAGCTAAAAATAGCATTCAACCCTGGTCTCGTAAGTCGATATGGCAGATTCCATTATCAGAGAACTAGAGACAAACAAGATACTTTTTTAAAATGTATATAAATATAAAGAGACCTGCAATTGCCACACCATCCATTTCAAAGGCAAATGAGTCATGATAATATTAGAGCAAGACAGAGGTTAGTATAATAGCTAGTAATGTGACATACTGTAGGGCAGCGAGGCACTGCTAGCGATGGAGGAGGTGTCACTGCAGGTGGAGGCCGGGGAAGGAGGGGGGCCCATCTCAGTCTTTACCAACTCCGGCTTGCTCTCCGTTCTAAGGAGAGAATGGGTAGGACTGAGTTCATGAGTGTTGGAGACGAGGGCCATTCATTTACATTTGTAGTGGCTTAAAAAGGGAACAGCTGGACCCAATTCACTCCCTACCCCTTCCCGTTGGGCCTAACCCTTTGATATTTGCAAATCTGCAAACATAGAAGGGTTAGGGCAAAAGGAAAGGGGCAGGGAACGAATTGAGACCAGCTGCTCTCTGAAATGGAAGCTAACTAACTTGATCTCCTGTGTCTTGATGGTCTTGTCCATGTTCTTGAGGCTCTCTGGTGATCGCAGCTGGAACCTGCAGCTGTCGTTCATGTTCCAGACAGACTCAAGGAGCAGTCCCACCTTGGGGATCCCAGCGTTGACCGAAAAGGCAACGGCACCGGCGTGGTAGAGGGGGTTATTCCTCAGGCACACCTGGAGAGAGGACACAAACACCTGTTCACATTCGTTCAAAAGCAGTGTACGAGTGTACGCAACAGACATCCAACCGGATTCACAGGTGCAGAGAACAAAAACATTTCAGGATGAAGAAAGGAGCATTTATACACAAGGTTCTAATGCTCCCATAGTCTTGGTTTTATGTTATGTTTTGTCACCTGCGTTCCCACGGTGATGTTGGGTATTGAGGAGATGCCGGCACTCGACTTTGGCTTCTTGTTCTTGGCTCTAGCCTTTTCAAGCATCTTTTTCCGTTGACTAAAAGGCACAACACCCCTGAGGAAACACAAACATTTCAAAACATAAACCACTAACAGCCAGCTTAACCTTCTTGCACGCATAGCTCTCTCAAGGACCGAGTTCTACATTTGCACTGGACATTTGAGTAGAGCTAGGGCCTCTGGCCAGCCACTGCCTGAGTTCAACCAGTAATTGTTATTTTTCAAATACTTTAGCTGCACTTGATTGAGCTTGCTTGGCACAATCCCAGTGCAAATCCAGCCAATCTGGCACTTCAGGAAAGCTCAATCAAAATGCAAACTATTTCAGGAAAAACAATACCAAAAAACAAATACCATTTGAACCCAGGTGTGCCATTGTCCGAGAGGAGAGGATTAACTACTGTAACTCACCACCAGTACAGGCTGCTCTCCAACTGGGCGCAGGTGTAGAGGGCACAGCAGTGCAAAGACACAATGCGCTCCCCCTGCAGCTCAGGGTAGGCCTGGGCACTGTGCTCCAGCTTGGACGCCACGCTGCTCAAGGTGTCATCCATCCAGGTCGCCACCTTATTGGTCTCCGTGGCCACGGTGGCTCTGATGCTGTTAGCAGACAGCAGGGTGATCTTCTCATTGGTCAGGCCCAGGAAGGACACTCGGGGGTGGCGGATAGAAGGGTTCTGATTGGAAGAGTTGATTTAAAAATAGATATAGAAATATACACACACATACAGTTGAAGTCAGAAGTGTACATACACCTTAGCCAAATCCATTTAAACTCAGTTTTTCACAATTCCTGACATTTAATCCTAGTAAAGATTCCCTGTCTTAGGTCAGTTAGGATCACCACATTATTTTAAGAATGTGAAATGTCAGAATAATAGTAGAGAGAATTATTTATTTCAGCTTTAATTTCTTTCATCACATTCCCAGTGAGTCAGAAGTTTACATACACTCATTAGTATATGGTAGCATTGCCTATAAATTGTTTAACCTGGGTCAAATGTTTCAGGTAGCCTTCCACAAGATTCCCACAATAAGTTGGGTGAATTTTGTCCCATTCCTCCTGACAGAGCTAGTGTAACCGAGTCAGGTTTGTAGGCCTCCTTGCTCGCAAACGCTTTTTCAGTTCAGTCCACAAATTTTCTATAGGACTGGGCTCTGTGGATGGCCACTCCAATGCCTTGACTTGGTTGTCCTTAAGCCATTTTGCCACAACTTTGGAAGTGTGCTTGGGGTCATAGTCCATTTGAAAGACCCATTTGCGACCAAGTTTTAACTTCCTGACTGATGTCTTGAGATGTTGCTTCAATATATCCACAATTTCCCCTCCTAATAATGCCATCTATTTTGTAACGTGCACCAGTCCCTCCTGCAGCAAAGCACTCCCACAACATGATACTGCCACCCCCTTGCTTCAAGGTTGGGATGGTGTTCTTTGGCTTGCAACCCTCCCCCTTTTTCCTCCAAACATAACAATGGTCATTATGGCCAAACAGTTCGATTTTTGTAGTCTGCCGTAGTCTGGCTTTTTTATGGCGTTTTTTTAGCAGTGGCTTCTTCCTTGCTGAGCGGCCTTTCAGGTTTGTCGATATAGGACACGTTTTACTGTGGATAGACATTTTTGTACCCGTTTTCTCCAGCATCTTCACAGGGTCCTTTGCTGTTGTTATAATCTCCACCCGGCACAGCCAGAAGAGGACTGGCCACCCCACATAGCCTGGTTCCTCTCTAGGTTTCTTCCTAGGTTTTGGCCTTTCTAGGGAGTTTTTCCTAGCCACCGTGCTTCTACACTTGCATTGCTTGCTGTTTGGGGTTTTAGGCTGGGTTTCTGTACAGCACTTTGAGATATCAGCTGATGTACGAAGGGCTATATAAATAAATTTGATTTGTTCTGGGATTGATTTGCACTTTTCGCACCAAAGTACGTTCATCTCGAGGAGACAGAACGTGCCTCCTTCCTGAGCAGTATGACAGCTGCGTGGTCCCATGGTGTTTATACTTCTGTACCATTGTTTGTACAGATGAACGTGGTACCTTCAGGTGTTTGGAAATTGCTCCCAAGGATGAACCAGACTTGGAGGTCTACAATTTTTCTACAAGAGGTCTTGGCTGATTTCTTTTGATGTTCCCATGATGTCAATCAAAGACGTACTGAGTTTGAAGGTAGGCCTTGAAATACATCCACAGGTATACCTCCAATTGACTCAAATTATGTAAATTAGCCTATAAGAAGCTTCTAAAGCCATGACATCATTTTCTGGAATTTTCCAAGCTGTTTAAAGGCACAGTCAACTTAGTGTATGTAAACTTCTGACCCACTGGAATTGCGATACAGTGTCTGTCCGTAAACAATTGTTAGAAAAATTACTTGTGTCATGCACAAAGTAGAGGTCTTAACCGACTTGCCAAAACTATAGTTTGTTAACAAGAAATTTGTGGAGTGGTTGAAAAACTTGTGTTAATGACTCCAACCTAAGTGTATGTAAACTTCCGACTTCAACTGTATGTATGCATATATATATACACATTTTAGAGGTCGACCGATTAATCAGGGCCGATTTCAGGTTCATAACAATCGGTGTTTTTGGAAAGCGATTGTGGAAGTTTTTTTTTTTTTTTACCTTTATTTAACTAGGCAAGTCAGTTAAGAACACATTCTTATTTTCAATGATGGTCTAGGAATGGTGGGTTAAGCATGCCCAATTTCAACTGCCTGCTACTCATCCCCAGAAGATAAGATATGCATATTATTAGTAGATTTGGGTAGAAAACACGCTGAAGTTTCTAAAACTGATTGAATCATGTCTGAGTATAACAGAACTTATGTAGCAGGCAAAACCCTGAGGACAAACCATTCAGATTTTTTTTTCTTTTGAGGTCACCCTCTTTTCAATGAGTTTTCATTGGGATTCCAGACTTGCTTGCAGTTCCTACCGCTTCCACTGGATGTCACCAGTCTTTAGAAATTGGTTGAGGTTATTCCTTTGTGTAATGAAGAAGTACGGCCATCTTGAACGAGTGTCACTTCATGTGTACTGTTTGATACATGTGTGATTTCATGAAATGTTGATTTATAGGAATTTATTTGAATTTGGCTTTTGGCCAAGTGGGACGCTACCGTCCCACATATCCCAGAGAGGTTAAAATCAATACACAAGTGTATATATTTTTAAACCTGTATATTTAGTTAATATTGCCTGCTAACAGGCCTCCCGGGTGGCGCAGTGGTTAAGGGCGCTGTACTGCAGCGCCAGCTGTGCCACCAGAGACCCTGGGAGGTCCGTGGGGAGACGTACAATTGGCCCAGCGTCGTCCGGGTTAGTTAGGGAAGGCCGGTAGGGATATCCTTGTCTCATTGCGCACCAGCGACTCCTCACGAAATTGGGGAGAAAAAGGGGTAAAATTCACACAAAAAAAAATTGCCTGGTAACATAACATTTAACTAGGGAAATTGTGTCACTTCTCCTGCATTCCGTGCAAGCAGACAGCAGTTTGAGCTGCCTGGCTCGTTGCTAACTGTTTGAAGACCATTTCTTCCTAACAAAGACCGTAATTAATTTGCCAGAATTTTACATAATTATGACATAACATTGAAGGTTGTACAATGTAACAGCAATATTTCGACTTAGGGATGCCACCAGTTAGATAAAATACAGAACGGTTCCGTATTTCACTGAAAGAATAAACGTTTTGTTTTCGAAATGATAGTTTCCAGATTTTACCATATTATTGACCTAAGGCTCGTATTTCTGTGTGTTATGTTATAATTAAGTATATGATTTGATAGAGCAGTCTGACTGAGCGGTGGTAGGCAGCAGCAGGCTCGTAAGCATTCATTCAAACAGCACTTTCGTGCGTTTGCCAGCAGCTCTTTGCTGTGCTTTAAGCATTGAGCTGTTTATGACTTCAAGCCTATCAACACCCGAGAATAGGCTGGTGCAACCAGTGTGAAATGGCTAGCTAGTTAGCAGGGTGCGTGCTAATAGCGTTTCAATCGGTGACGTCACTCGCTCCGAGACCTTGAAGTAGTTGTTCCCCTTGCTCTGCAAGGGCCGCGGCTTTTTTGGGGCGATGGGTAACGATGCTTCGAGGGTGGCTGTTGTCGATGTGTTCCTGGTTCGAGCCCAGGTAGGGGCGAGGAGAGGGACGGAAGCTATACTGTTACACTGGCAATACTAAAGTGCCTATAAGAAAATCCAATAGTGAAAGGTATATGAAATACAAATGGTATAGAAATAAATAGTCCTATAAATCTTATAATAACTACAACCTAAAACTTCTTACCCGGGAATATTGAAGACTCATGTTAAAAGGAACCAACAGCTTTCCTATGTTCTCATGTTCTGAGCAAGTAACTTAAACGGTAGCTTTTTTACATGGCACATATTGCACTTTTACTTTCTTCTCCAACACTGTTATTTGCATTATTTAAACCAAATTGAACAAGTTTAATTATTTATTTGAGGCTAAATTGATTTTATTGATGTATTACATTAAGTCAAAATAAGTTCATTCAGTATTGTTGTAATTATCATTATTACAAATAAATCAAATCGGTGTCTGCTTTTTTTGGTCCTCCAAAAACCAGGGTCGGCGTTGAAAAATCATAATCGGTCAACCTCTAATATATATATATATATATATATACACACATTAAGGTGGGTTTGCAAATAAAACGTGTGTTTGAATTTAAACACTTATTTGCTAAGTAGTCCTCAGGAGGAGAGTTAGTGTTCTTAGTGTACAGCACTGGTCTCTGATAAATCATTTGAATTTATTTGATAAAGGCTGCTGCTGAATCCTTCACATTTTTCATGCAATCAGTCCTGTTGACTTGTTGTACAGTACTGCTGTTTACCTGTGTGTTTCTGTATGGTTCTGGTTCACTCCACTTCCACTGGTAGAGTTCCCCCTTAGAGCTCACTGCCACCAGCTCAGAGAACAAGGACCCGATGCTCACAAACTTCACACCATCCTGGACCAAAACACCAACAGAAACATTACTTAGAAATATTTGCTAACCTGATCTGTGCACATTAACCCAAAACAATATTGAGCCTATAGACCTAGCTAAAACTATTAAAACATATCGATAGAAATAAACCAAGTGGGAAATCCATTAACGTGATAATGAATGCTGTCATGTTCCCTGAACAAGCTTTATTGACATCACATCTGAATGAACACCAAAAAGAGTCGACCTTCCCATTAATCAAATTATTCTATCAACCAATCGATCAATGTCCCTATTCTCCCACCTTGTCAGGCCACCACTGCAGCTCCTCGCCCAGAGAGACAGGGCTCTGGACGGGGATGTTCTTCTTGTCCAGGCTGGGCTCCCCCTCGCGGCTGGTGGAGCCCCTCTCCGTGTCAAACGAGGCCCCATCCAGCCACCTCCGCTCCCGCAACCTCAACACAGACTCACGCTCACGCAACAGCTCTGAGTCACGCTCTAAGGGAAGAAGGAGAACTGGTATGGCAATGGGGTCACACCAGTGGGATAAAAGTAAGCCACTCTCTGGGGAAGACCCGTCAACAAATTAAAGAGATTTATTTTTAGAATTATGCAAATAAGAGGGTTTTGGCAGTAAAAAGGTGAAAGTTAGTTAATAGTGGTGTCTGTCTGCACACTCACATGTTAAAATGTGAGGTAGGAAGACAGGTCGGGATAGATTAGAGATAGACATGCATTACAAGGGAGAGGGTTTATCCTACAGCATACGGCTGCAGTAGAAAGTGGTGCCTGTAATGACAGGGTCTAGCGGGCCTTTCTCAGAGGGCTCACTGAAGAACAGGTATTATGGCCATGCAGCACACATTCACAACACCACACACATTCACAACACCACATCCACATGGGCTTTGCCGACAGGTTGAAAGGAAAGACTAGCATTGACTTTAACTATATACCTCAACTATCAGAGAACTAAAAGCATATACTATATGGTAAAAAGTAATCTTACTTCCATTTAGGTAACTTGTTACTACAACTATTATTATATAGGAAGAGAAATGTGATTTCAATCTCAACCTCCTGACTACAGAAGAGGATGATGGTCCCTAGGCAGCAGCTCTGAGTGCCGTGTGGTCAGTTACCTCGCGAGGAGCCCAGGCGGGACAGGGAGGAGCGTCTGAAGGAGGGGTAGCCAAAGTAGCTGATGTCCTCAGAGAACATGGCGTCAGCATCGATGATGACACTGGGGTGGGCTGAGTGGATGTCAGCGTCCAGCAGGGACATCAGGTCCTCTGTAAGGTCCAACACAAAAGAGAGGGATGTTTATGACATGACTATTACTGTCCATTCAGGCAAGGGTCAAACCCATAGATTAATAGAGACTTTTGCATTTAGAATTTTTGGGACAACTCCATTGGTTCCACAAATGTAGCAAATACCATCTACATAAAGCTTTCGCATAACCCCCTTAAACCAGACCAAACTGTTTAAGAGCCCTCTGCTCATTCATACAAAGCTGCCATGCTGAGTCTCTTGCAATAGAGATTATCTTAATGAGACAAAGCTATAGAATACACATCAAGGGTGAAATAAAGTGGTACCTCCAGGGAGGTAGGACTCGCTGGCTGTGTCATCGCCATCGTCACCGTCCTCATCGTCTCTGCTCAGTAGGTTGTTGACGGCCAGGTTGACATCCAGGTTGGTCCTCTGGAGCTCCCGGATGATCACACTCCTAGACTTCCCCTGAAGGACCACCTGAGCCTGGGGAAGAGGGGAGGCAACATGAAGATCACCACCCAGAAATCAACCATGTTGTGGCGGTGGTGACTGAACACCAGAGAGAAGAGAAGGCCATGTGTTGAGGACCTTGTTATAATTAACGAGGGGCTCTGGTCAAGCAATAAAATCGGTCAAATCTGATTTGTTAAGTGTTTCTTTAAAATGGTATATTCAGTGATAAGAAACTCTCATACGGTGGGTTCACTACCAGAATTTAAATCAATGTAGTTGAGGACAGACACTGGGTCTAACCTGGGAGATGAGTTCCTCTGGGATGACCGAGGCAGGGATGACAGGCTGGGGCTGGCTGCCCAGGAGACCAGAGCCCCGGTCCCTCCCTGTGCGGATCACCCTGGTCTGACGTCTCGAGTCCCTGGCAGCTGTAGACGACCTCCCAGAGGAGCCTCCACCACCACCTCCACTGACAGCTCCTCCTACACCTCCTCCCCCTGCACCTCCTACACTGCTGCTGCTGCCACCACCACCTCCTCCTCCTCCTCCTCCACCACCTGATCCACCGTTCACCCCGGAGCTCCAGCGACTCCTGTTATAGCACAAGGCGAAGGTCAGGCACAGCAGTCAGCCACACAGCAGAAACTCTCAAATCAACACACGACTGCCTGCCTGCGCACTGGATTAGCAATTAACCGTGGGACAGCTGGCTTTCACAGAGAGTGCAGAGGTCCTAGGGTATTTATGCATACAGCAATTTGGAAGCGATAGTTTGGTAGCAAATGTCTTTTGTAATTTTTGAGAGATGAATTTGACCACATTAAATCTCATAATTAAGGGGCCAGTAAAGTAAGAAAAAATAAGGTGGAAAAAACAATGGAGGACGGTAGATTGCTTTCACCTAGTGTCATTCAAAATCAGCCCACAGCACATTTCTATCAACGCTCAATAGGCATTTTATGTTTATGCCTTTAACCTCAGAGCTGCTGCTGCCTTGGTTTGAAGGTCCCAATTTCCAGGACAACTCTGTGGTACAAGGTCTGATTCTGACTGCACCATCACATTTTACATGGACAATACCTGAATCCTGGATAGTAATAATGCCTTCAGCTGTCCTCCTGCAGCAGTCTTTGTCTAGGCCTAAGTGGCGCTAATGCACATGAAGCCGTATAACGACTTTACCTGAGAGTGTCTAGGGGAGGTTTTTCCTGAGGGCCCTTACTGCCAGAACTTACCCAAGGGTGTTGCCTGCCAGTCTGCCCAGTGTGTCAGAGCCAGACAGGAACCAGGGAGGATCACTAGTCCTGCCTGGCCTGGAGCTCCTTCCTGTCCCTGAACCACTGCCACTCAACTTTGAACTGGAAACAAAAGACGGGAAGACGGGAGATCAGATCAGTTACTACATACCTAGTAGTCCCACATGGGACCAAAGATTAAGACGACAACCTGGGAGTGGAAATCCCAGGTTGTGGCCCATGTCTAGGGCTTTTACATTTTTATGTTTAAGGTTAAAACAACAGGGGAATAGAGGCTAGCAGGGCAACACCCTCGGGAATCAGAATTGGCTGCAACTCGTTCCGCCTTCAAGACAATAATTTTTAAAGGTTCTTGTTTTTATTTTTAGGGCTGCGATTGCTAACTCCTACAATAAGAATATGATCGGAGTGTAGTGTTAAATGTGATGTCTATTGTACATAGATGTATGAATTTTCTGCAGTCTACGTTTAATTAAGTAAATTGCATTACATACTTGCCATCAAATCATGAACAACACCTGAGACTGACCATAATAGCATTGTCCTGTCTGAGATTCAAACCCATGACTCTTTTGTACACAGTATCTCAATATATTGTGAATTGCTTCCCAATGAAAGAATGCAGATAGATTTTACTATTAACACACAAAATATAGAAGTGTTTTATTTAGCAACTGAGTATAGTAAACCTAACAATTAATTGTGTAGACTTCTGCAGAAATAAAATATAAATAACCTGTAAAAATGTACATTTGTTTACCATTTATTACACAAGTATGACACTGTAAAAACTTGAAATACATAGTGCGGAGTGTGACTGGATAGTATTCCGAGTGGAAGCTTTGTTCAGTCAGCTGTCAAAGTTACTGATTGAAAATGTGCAGTGCTCGTTTCCACAGTAAGGCTTTCCAGTAACCCACAATGCAGCTGACTGCAAAGCTATTACCATCTGAAACCATCTCATTTTCTTTTGAAAAGTTCAGCTTATTTCACCGTGCCAGGCAACAAAGCATGTGCTCTGCAGAAAATCTTAAAGTAAACCAGTCACATTCACCAGTGTTTCTCAGACTGAATCACTTGCATGCGTTGCAACTATAGGGCCTAGTTCACGGTTTGACGCTGTTCTGCTGGTAAGACATATGGTATCAATGAAAGTCACAAATGCAAGCTGGCCACCACCACAAACCCTAGCAACAGCTAAAAGGGCATTCTTGCTCATACAAAATAAAACAAAGAAAAGCAAAGAGCAGATACATAAATGCAATTGGCTTTCAGAACGCGGCCTAGATTTCCTAAATGCTAAGATACCATTGCTAGCATTGTTTTGCCTAGTTTTTTGGGGGACAATAAATTGCAGAAAGGGAATAAAATACAAATGATTTATCTATAAAACATACATTTCCCATGATGCAAAACACCTTAACACAGTCAACACTTTCTGGTCTTTCATTTGTCATAGTGTGTTAAGTGACCAAGTAATAACATCATGAAACAGTTCTACTAGTAGGCCTAAGTACTTAGTAAGACCTCAGTGGAACTCAACTCGCAGGACTCACCATTGCTAGGCTTCAGCATGCAGGAGTCAAGGAAGACAAAATATCTTGCCGTGTTTTGTAAATGCAGATCTAAAACACTTCTTATTGTCAATTCTGCTCGGCTTCAGTCTTCGCTCAAAATCAAGAATGTAAAAGGACTAATTTTGTGCTTCAGTTGCACTTCTCCACTCGGATGAAATATCTTTGCTCTCTCATTGGATCGCCAGACAGCGCTATGACTGATGTGATGTGTTCGGTACTTTCCTCCGGTGTAGTATTTACAGTAACAAGTTACAAAGCAAGATTAACATCAAGCAAAACATTAGGAAATGTAGCTGGCTACATTCTTTCTATGACAAACCTTACAAATATGATGGCCACCCATCGTGTTTTGCAAAGAAATACCTTGCTTTTTCATTGAAAACTAATTTACTAGCCAAATAGCTTTGCACTTCTGTGGTCATATGATGAAAAAATTATACAGAATGTGTTGCAATAATGTATTTTGTGTGAAGAAAAACTACGTAGTTGCACACCCCTTATCACTCTACTGAAGCAAAAAAAACACTTGACTTTTAATATAAAAACGCAGGTGAAATGGTTTAAAACGCAGATTTTTTTATGGTATATGTTTTGAAAATGCCGATTTCTGAAAGCTAATGCAACCCCTGGTATTGAAAGTTCTCTTAAAGTCCATTAGGATGAAACTATTTTCCTAGTGTAAACAGTCTCACCCATCGTTGCCATCTGGTTTGGTCAGCTCCAGACGATCAGGCTGGACAGCAAAGCTGATCCGACACACACGTCCATCCTGGAAAGAAAGAAATTACTCCATATTATCAAAACAGAAAAGGTGATGGCATGTCACACAAAAGACTGCACTAAAATATTTTTTTATTTATTAATTCATGGTTCATTAAAAAAAAATGTAAGCGAAAATGACTTTTTACTACCCAAAAGTAGTGCATTGTATAGGAAATAGGGTGCCATTTGAAGTCACAATCTCCGTCAAAAATGTAGAGGCAGTACAGCTCAAATGTTATTGATTGTAATATACAGAAATCCTTCGATGTTACCTCAAGCAGAAAGCCAGCATGGTTTGGTCCAACTACACACTGTTTTAAGGTGGCCTGCTCCAGCAGGTTGAGGTGTGGATGACTGCATTAGAGACAGACAATGTAGTGAATGTTAACATGTAGAAAAGCTATAAGATCGCTATATATCTGTGGAGTGTGGTCCCCGCTGAAAGACATAGCTGAATAATACATTAGCTGATAATTCCACAGTTAACATTTAAAAAATATGAATGTCTTACCTGTTAAAGTTGTATTTGTTGAGTTTCTCCGACACTTCACGAAGTCTGTTAAGTATAAAAATTAAATAAAAAACATTGACAGTGAGATCGTTAATTTCCGTTCACGGTGTGAATTTGTGCAATTAATGGTCTGGAAATCCATGGCCAACAAGGACATTTCTACTAGTCTGTACTCTGTGTAGACTATAAGGAGCATGGCATCTGCTTACATGACGTTAACAAGACGTCCAATGAGAATCTCAAATACATGAATGCTGATGACAACAGTATCAAAATTACTCACCAGCTGCATAAAAAACACATTAAATAACAATAAAGTTAAACAGTTAGAGCATGGTGTGTAAAACCATCTGCACTACATTGGGACTGTTGCCTTCGCTCACGCAGAGGATACTAGTGGGCAGGTCATTCCCCCAGTCAAAGAAACAGGGCATGTGCGGAGCTACATCCAACAGAGGAGAGACATCAGTACTATTGTGACCATTCTTTTTAGTACAAGTTGAGCAGTTAGTATTTAGTACAACTCCAAGTCCATAACTGTCACCATCCTAGACCAGCAAAATCTTTGATTGTAGCGATGTTTAAAAAACATGTCACGTAAAACATGACAGGCTGACAGCTTTACTTCTTGTTTCAGCTCTAGCATCTATTCTCTCAATGAGTGAACTAGGCGCATGCCTTACTCGTTTTGCCTGCTAGGAAATGACGGGTCAAATAGGGTCAACAATTGTTTAAACAGAGCTTCAACTGCTATAGGCTACACTACTAAAAGCATTGATTCTAATTCTAATGGCGTAAGTACAACAATGGTTGTTGACAGGAAACAGGTGAAGAGAACAAACATTTTATTAATCCATATGCTCAAGGGAGCAAGTCAATACACAAAGGCTGTTATCATACAAAAAGTCGGCCGCAGAAAGTGGACAAATCTTTTCAAAGATGCAATATTACTTGTTGCAAAGGGAGGAAAGGATATCAGGCAGTTGCATGCAAGCTGTAAGGGGTGAAAATGTAAGTAATAGGCCTACGCCAAATGACATTTCCTGTCAAGCAAGCCCAGTGGAAAAGCCAATGGATGGCAATAACTTAAAAGGCATGGCCCGGCCGGTTGTCCAGCGACAGTAACCAGTCCCTCTGCAGAAGATAAACAATGAGCCAGCAACACTGTCTTGATATATGAGGCACACCATCCAGAGCCATTAATAACCAACATCAACAGGACAGAAGGGCTCCTTTAGTCTGCAAGAAATGTGTTTGTGTATACTAAACCTAATTTCCCCTCCTAACCTGTACAAAAATAATAAATATTGTTCTAGCCATGTGGGTCAGAGAAGAATGTGTCCTCAGCCGGGTCATGAAAAGACATCCTAAACAGTCGAGGCACGAGCAGTCCATAAGACTGGCATATTGTGAGTCACAACCTACTCTTGTAAGCAAATATCTTATTTATTTGGGATAAAAGTATGCCTCTTAACAACCATGGTAAGAAACACCTCTTTGGTAAGACAAACAACTGCAGTTGAGCAGTAGGAGGATATATTAGCACATGGTGACAATATAGCAAATGTGAATGCATGCCATTGCCTGTGCTAGCAGCTTGTAAAAGATATGGCTTACTTGGGGATTGATTGTCATTACACATTAGCCAATTCTATCGCAAGATGAGTGAACATGATTGTATTAGGAACCAGTCAAGTCCACTGAACCATCTTGGTCAATGAGGCCCAAGCAGGTGGTCAACAGTACAGACCCTGGACAAGTACAAAATCCTTGCTTCAAATGTCATATCCTGGATTTTAATTCAAGGTCATTCAAGATGTGCTTTTCCAACATCCCAATCTCTGTCTTAAAGTAGAATGGCCCATTAATCAGTTCAATCTCAATGGATGATATAAATAGGTTTACTATAAATCACCTGCAGAGCAAAATGCAGGTCACAATACACAGTCAACTGTTCATAGCTAGTCCTTGCCTCTCTTAAACTAACGTCTGTAATAATGTGTTGTAACTTAAAGGCCAACTCCACCACTTTTTTATTTGTCCAGCATATATGTGAAAACGGCGCATTTTTAAGTTTTGTACTTATAAAATAATAAAGTTAAAAAGTTCTAGCTATCCGATGACATCAACAGTGATTCAAGGTGACATGGGGACCAAGAAAATACACCCTTGGCCTTTTAACTCGTTGCAGGTTTTGAAAATCATTATTTTTTACTTTTAATCTTACCTGCAATGGTCACAGAGAAGCATTTTTAGGATCTTTATACTTTTAAACCACAGATCATAGAAAAGCGCTGTTTTCTCATACTGTAGATTAAGAATATGAGGTTGAAAACGAGCTTATGTTTATTCACGAGGAACAATATTAGTTGGACGACTAACGTTAGTTAGCTAACTAACGTTGTTGGTGGTTGGCTAGATTATTAAATCGAAGCAAATAAGCAATCCAATGTTAGCTTACAATTGGTTGGCTGGATAACCGTACCTAACTAGCAAGCAAACATATTAGCACAAATGTGGCTAGTTTAGCTAACGTTATCTAGCAATGACTAGCTAATACATTAGCTAGCTTATTAGCCACTTAACTAACTAGCTACGTCTTCAATGGTTCCATTGAGCTAGCCAGCTGGATAGTCGACAATAAGATATCCAAAGGGTAGTTGACATGACATACAATGTCAAATGCAAAAAAAAAAAAATGACGGATCATTACAATGCCTTAATCACTGACGTTCCTTATTTTTTTCCCCCATCCCCCAACCCGCATTGTCCGTCTCAACTTTGACCATCGGCCAATCATTCCAGGCAGAGGCAGAGAACGAACGAAACAGCTCTGTTAACTGCTGCTAGCTATGGCTAACTAGCTTGTTAGCCTAGCAGGCTAGCTAACGTCGTTAGCTACGTTGAAGAGGCTTGTTCAAGATGCCGGGCCTTGCTTCAAGTACAGTAATGTGGTCGAAAATTGCTTGATTGAAATACACATGACATAATGAATATTGCTTCGAAACAAATAGATAATCGTCGGGTACCACACCATACACATATATATTGATTTAAACCCTTATTTTCCACGCCGCAACAAATACCTGTCATTGAGCTGGTCCTCAGTCCCGGGCAACGGGTGAACCACGAAGTGTATGGATGTCATGGATCCAATCCAAATTAACACACAAATGTGTCAAGTGTGTAGGAAATGTTATTTTCTCGATATCTGTATATGTAAGGATTCATGTAAATATTTTATGACAAAAAAATCCCGAGCTAAGAACTACAGCCTCCTCACCCACATGCCGCCATCTTAACTCTACCAAGCTTTTTCGTTCTGTATGTTGATTAACCTTAGCACACACGAAAACTGGACGCTGGTTGGACCTGAACAGAAACAGGGAATATGTTAAACGGAACGGGATTGGTTTAAAGAAGAAAGGCAATGAAGAGAAAGGAAATGAACATTTCTAGACGTCTAGCTCGTGCTATTTTAACATTTTTATTGGATTGTGATAAGTCTATTGGATAGAAAGCAATAGTTTCATGATCTATGTTTTGTTAAAGACATGGTCTCTATAACATCTTTATATACATTGGTTGCCAATTTTGCCAACAGTCTATCAAGTAAGACAAAAAGAGTTCCCCCAGGGACACTGTCTGGAGCCTCTCCCTATTATAGGTCTCTAAATCTACCCTAAATAAAAATGAACAATAAAATAACACCAAGGGTTCACTCAGAGTTTGAGTGTGTGTTATTTGGGTATTTTATTAGGATCCCCATTAGCTGTTGCGAAAGCAGGAACTACTCTTCCTGGGGGTCCAAACAAAACATGAAACGTAACACAGAATGACATAATACAAAACATCAATAGACAAGAATGTGTTCATATATGATGTCTAGGATTAGTAGACTACAGTTTAAAGGAAATTGCTACTGTTTTTTATATATATATATTGGTCCTGATGCAAGAGGTAGGATAATTATGGCAATCTCCTCTCCTAGAATCAAATCAAAGTTTATTTGTCACGTGCGCCGAATACAACAGGTGTAGGTAGCCAATGTCCGGGAGCACTGTCTGGTCGGCCCAATTGAGGTAGTATGTACATGAATGTATAGTTAAAGTATCTATGCATATATGATAAATAGAGAGTAGAAGCAGTGTAAAAAATAGGGGTTGGGAGCACACAATGCAAATAGTCCGGGTAGCCATTTGATTACCTGTTCAGGAGTCTTATGGCTTGGGGGTAAAAACTGTTGAGAAGCCTTTTTGTCCTAGACTTGGCACTCCGGTACCGCTTGCCATGCGGTAGTAGAGAGAACAGTCTATGACTGGGGTGGCTGGGGTCTTTGACCATTTTTAGGGTCTTCCTCTGACGCCGCCTGGTGTAGAGGTCCTCAATGGCAGGCAGCTTAGCCCCAGTGATGTACTGGGCCGTACGCACTACCCTCTGTAGTGCCTTGCGGTCAGAGGCCGAGCAATTGCTGTACCATGCAGTGATGCAACCAGGATGCTCTCGATCTTGCATCTGTAGAACCTTTTGAGGATCTGAGGACCCAAATCTTTTTAGTTTCCTGATGGGGAATGGGCTTTGTTGTGCCCTCTTCACGACTGGTGTGTTTGGACCATTCTAGTTTGTTGCTGATGTGGACACCAAGGAACTTGAAGCTCTCAACCTGCTCCACTACAGCCCCATCGATGAGAATGGGGTCGTGCTTGGTCCTCCTTTTCCTGTAGTCCACAGTCATCTCCTTAGTCTTGGTTACGTTGAGGGATAAATTGTTATTCTGGCACCACCCGGCCAGGTCTCTGACCTCCCTAAGAAGGAAGATTATACACAATGCCTCCAGGTACAAGATAAGGATACACAAAGGAACGCTGCCAACAAATCCAAGGATGTTTGAGGTAATCCATAATAAATTGGGACCTCTGTGGGGATTTAGCAAACAATGATAGTAGGTGATTCCTATGACAATGACAAAACTGGGTCAATAGAGCAAACAAAATCATGTCTTACATTCAGACATTTCCTTTCCACTCTGTCATTACTTTTCTGAAAAATTAACATTCTCCGTTATGCAAACTGGTATGCGGATACTATAACATGGAGATTGAGGATCACTGTCCAATATGAATTTTGTGGAGGTGTATATTAATCAATGACTGTATCCCATGCCATGTATAATCCCCATGCTCCCTCTGCTGGTTGACATCCCCACAGCTCAAGAGAGGAATTACATACTGGGCACAGACTTCAATTAAATGCCTAGTTGCCTAGTTTTGAATTACATTTGGTTGAGTTCTCAACTAACATGAATTCAATGTGAAATGTTGCTTGATTTCACCCTGTCATAGGATTTAAGTTAAAAGTTGTGTGAATAAAATACGAAATTCTTGTATATTGATGACTTTTTGCAAATCCAATCAGTTTTCTACATTGATTCAGTCATCACATAATTTTTGGGGGTTGAAATGATGTGGAAACAATGTTGATTTAACCAGTTTTTGCCCAGTGCGTATAGTGGCGTAATGAAAAAGGTCCACAGATATAGCACCTGTCTATAGATAGACCTTCAGTAACCATTGTCAAAATCATACGTGTCCTATTTTCTTTCAAAAGTGTTTTCTATTTTAATGCATTTATTTATTTATTACTTCCTCCATTTAAACACATTGAAAACATTTGCTGTTTATAATGCTATTCTAGACATTTTGTCAGGAAGTTATGAGAAAACGCTGTAGTTTTAAAGCTAATTTCCTGCGTGTCTACACATTTTTATATGGGTCAGAGAGAAAAACCTGCTATTGCTCACATTTTACCATGAGGTTGAGAGAGAATTTTGAAGTTCTAAATTCTATACATTTTGCTACGGGGGCCCACTACCCTTTTTTTTTTTGTGGAGGTTGGGAGCCCCCTGGGGGTCGGAACCCTGCATTCCTGTTCAGTAATCCGGCCCTATTAATATTTAAATATCTATACATGAAAATGTAATATTTTAAAGAGCCAGAATAACCAAAGGGACACTGGATATGGTGGGTTAAAAATACAATACAGATTATAAATGCAATTCCTCTTCCTGAAATAATTGGAAATGAGGGAAATTGACAATAGAAAAGCAGAGTAACCTTAGGCCAGCCTCGCTACAGTAAAAGGCAGTCCTGTGCCGCTTGATTCATGTTTCCCTGGATATGAGTGCTGTGCTGGCCTAATTATGGCAGAATCCCCAAAAGAAGCATGGCAGCAGGAACCAATGGTATAATTATTTTAGCCTGTTTTTACATTTCCACACTGCAATAAAACATGATGACCGGCTTTCGCTACGCCTCCAGTGTTGTTATATGTTAAAGTACATATTTTTGAAGAAAAATAATTAAAACATTTTGATAGACCTGCTGTAGTTTTTTAGATAACTCTATTATGTAGCAGAAGCATTGATTGCATATACCTACTCATCTAGAAACAGCTTTGACAGCTTCAGCAGTATAGACCTATGGTCTTTAAGTTAGATTTTTATACCAGCAGATGACAGGCTTTGTCTTTCACCTTTTATTTTTTATTTTTTTCTTCTTTTGAGAAGTGTGTTGTTGGCTGCTGATTGAGTATTCCAGAGACAGGGCCCAAATCCAAAAAGAAAAGATACAGTATATGCTCTATGTTAAAAATCAACACAAATGGAAAAGGATACATCTGTGTTCTCGGGGTATAAAATCATCTAAACTGTATACAACTGCTCGTTTCAAATCAAATCAAATGTATTTATATAGCCCTTCGTACATCAGCTGATATCTCAAAGTGCTGTACAGAAACCCAGCCTAAAACCCCAAACAGCAAGCAATGCAGTTGTAGAAGCACGGTGGCTAGGAAAAACTCCCTAGAAAGGCCAAAACCTAGGAAGAAACCTAGAGACCTCGTTTGAATGACAAAGAGAGGCACATAGGTAATGCTACAGGTAATGCTACAGGTTTGTCTGTTCGTCGTCACTTTCTTCTTCATCATCAGCATATACAGTTGAGGAAATTACTAATACTCTGAAATTCATGACTGTACAGCCCCTTAGAGTATAGGAGTGTAAAAGAAGGGAATAGAGAGCTCCACTTCTCTCTGCCTGCCCCTGAGGTGAATGAGTGGAGAGAGACTCCTTCATCTGACAGACTCTCTTATTCTCTCAGGATCAACATAAACTACAAAATTCCCAGCGAGTCAGCTGCTGTGATCTGCTTCACACTCACTTGCTTTCTTCAGTGAAGTTAGATTTGGTACAGCTGGTTGACAATTCTCTCAGCGGTATTGTGCAATGTTTCTACAAAAAAGAAAAACATGGGGACAAATTTGGTTCATGTGGCCATTGTTCTGGTACTAGGCATACACATAAAGTAAATGTGAGGTGAACATGTTTTAGTTTCTTATGTTGTGTTATAACCTCAATGGTCTATGGTTATAACAGGTTTATAACAAATATGCAGTTTGTTTTTTACTTTCACTTCAGGTAATCTGCATTTTTGTATTCTGAATTGTCAGTGGCAAGCCACATTATATATGGGGGCTTAGTTTACATGATTAAATACATTATTAAGATGTTGTTAAAATAGTTGGATGACAGAAAAAAGGCAAACACTGATTATTCAGATGATGTACACTACCTTTCAAAAGTTTGCGGTCACTTAGAAATATTCTTTGTTTTTGAAAGAAAAACACATTTTTGTCCATTAAAATAACACTGTATTTCTGATCAATTTGATGTTATTTTAATGGACAAAAATGTGATTTTCTTTCAAAAACAAGGATATTTCTAAGTGACCACAAACACGTATTTGCCTGTTTCTTAAAAAATAGTACCTTTTCAAGAAATATTGTCTTTTATGATCACAGTATCAGAAGAATAATTTATTTATGAAGGCATTTAATACAGAAAATAAAGATTTCTATATTTCTCCAAAAAGAAAAGATACAGTATATGCTCTGTGTTAAAAATCAACACAAATGGAAAAGGATACATCTGTGTTCTCGGGGTATAAAATTATCTAAACTGTATACAACTTTTGCAATTATGTTAGCACAGCTGAAGGGTTTTCTAATGATCAATTAGCCTTTTAAAATGGTAAACTTGGATTAGCTAACACAACGTGCCATTGGAACACAGGAGTGATGGTTGCTGATAATGGGCCTCTGTACGCCTATGTAGATATTCCATAAAAAATCTGCCATTTCCAGCTACAATAGTAATTTACAAAATTAACAATGTCTACTGTCACGCCCTGACCAAAGAAAGCTGTTTATTTTCTATGTTGGTTGGAGCGTGATAGTGACTAGGGTGGGTCATCTTGTCACACCCTGGTCAAAGTATTTTGTGTTTATCTTTATTTATTTGGTCAGGCCAGGGTGTGGCATGGGTTTTTGTATGTGGTGTGTATGTATGGGGATTGTAGCTAGTGGGGTGTTCTAGTTAAGTCTATGGCTGTCTGAAGTGGTTCTCAATCAGAGGCAGGTGTTTATCGTTGTCTCTGATTGGGAACCATATTTAGGCAGCCATATTCTTTGAGTTTGTCGTGGGTGATTGTCCTTAGTGTTAGTTTGCACTAGTTTAGGCTGTTTCGGTTTTCATTACGTTTATTATTTTGTAGTGTTTGTATTTTGATTCGTGTTTTACGTTTGTTTAATAAACATGGATCGCAATCTACACGCCGCATTTTGGTCCGACTCTCCTTCGCATCAAGAAAACCGTTACACATCTAGGTGAATTGTATTTCTATGGTGGCCTGATATGGTTCCCAATCAGAGGCAGCTGTTTGTCTTTGTCTCTGACTGGGGATCATATTTAGGTAGCCATTTCCTCATTTGTGTTTGTGGGATCTTGACTATGTGTAGTTGCCTGTCAGCACTAGTTTGTATAGTGTTTCGGTTGTTCGATGCGCATTCATTAAAAGAGAATGTACACATACCACGCTGCGCCTTGGTCTACTCATTACGACGACCGTGACAGTCTACACTGCATTTCGGATCAATTTTATGTTATTGTAATGGACCAAAAAACATGCTTTTCTTTCAAAAACAAGGACATTTTCTAAGTGACCCCAAACTTTTGAACGGTAGTGTATATATTTTGCAGATTATGCTTTCTAACTGTTGGACAAGACATTTTCCTAAAAATATCACCTGCAGGATAATTTCCAGGAGTTTAACTGAGATTGTATAGCTGGTGGAACTGTCATCAAAACATGTTGCTCTTCCAGAAATCCACTGTGTGCCTCTGTGTATTCCTATCCTGAGGTGGTTGAACTCCATGCCAGTACCACTCTGTTGCCACCAATCCTAAATGTAACCCTTTATCAGAGCCAAGTCAAAATCCTAAATGTAACCCTTTATCAGAGCCAAGTCAAAATCCTAAATGTAACCCTTTATCAGAGCCAAGTCAAAATCCTAAATGTAACCCTTTATCAGAGCCAAGTCAAACTAGAACATAGAAATGTCACTGTTATTTTTAGATTACGGGTCAATGGGTTATCAAATGGCCTAAAATGGGGATCAGTATGGACATACTGATAATAAAATAAACAGCAGGAAACTTGCTGTGTCACTGCAATGGATGCACTGCATTATACAATGCAGTAATGTAGTGCACATCCTTCAACTTTCACCTCACATATTCACATTGGTTATACAATTTAGATCAGATTACAACCTAGCCACTTAATTTGATGGGGCAGTAAAGAAGTGGAGGAATACTGTAGTTAGAGCCATATTGTGTGGGGTAGTGTTTGGAATAAAACCCTGGTGTCCTTTACTTAAAGTAATCCACACCACACTTTTTTTCAAATAATTTGTTTACAATGATAGACAACAACTTTAGCTGCACTTGATTGAGCTTGCCTTGCACAATGGAACCAATAGAATAGCCCCAAAAGTACAAACGTCACCCATCTGGCATTCCAGGTGGACTAATTGAAATTCTCAAAAGTATTTGAAAGAAAACTAATACTATTTGAAACGAGGTCTCACCCATTCACACAGGGGGAAGGCATCAGTAAACAGTGCCAATGTCTCCAGGATTTAATATTTACATTTTACAGTCCTCCAATGCACACTCTGAAGACCAAATGCTGAGCCTCTCTCCACTGCTATTTCACCACCACTAAACAAGCCCACATCAGCTGTGACGACACCAGCTCTTGTCACTCAGGCCAGCACAAATATGAGTTATTTCCAGCTCAGTAACAAGATAGCTCACTGAGGAGTGAGGCTTTAAAATAACTGATCTGTACTGCTATCTGGGACTTAAAAAAAAATATTTAGTTTAGTGTGGGATAAACTGGAATAAGTCTGCGTCTAGTGTTAATGTTAGTAATCTAGTATGGGTCTGTCTAGGTCTAGAGGCATGCAACCACCTCTCACTACTCTATCCCCATGCATTACGATCTCACAAGCAACCCAGCTTCAGAGTTCAGGGTAATGTGACTGCTGGCATATACGTGAGAAAGGGGGAGGGATGGACGCTGCTGGGCTTTTCCTGGTCTCTTCTTCTGAGAAAAAGGGATACATTCAGGGACTGTGCCCAGGCCCTCTTGCCACGCCTCCATTCCAGCAATAATCTCAGATGAACAGCAGCAGCTCAGATAGCCTATAAGGTTCTGATCACAAGATACTGTACTGGCACAGTTGCCTCAAGCCTCAAAGTTAGCCCAACACTCCAGATACGACCCCATCTATATGCATTACAACTTGAATCTAGGACACACTATTTGGCAGAGATGTACAGTACATAAGCTTGGCACCCAGAGCTAGAGACCGCTGGTCGTCTAGAGACCGTGCATTGACACTACATGATACTGTGATACAGTGAACCTGTAATGGAGTTAACTCTTTTAAGGAACACTGTACTTGATGGAAAGAGTTCAGTGAGTCACAACTGACTGGACTGAATCAAATATTTTATTATTTGATTTATAGTCAGTTATTTTAATGGAGGTAAGATGTTAAAATGTATAATTCAGTGTCAGATAGACAGTACCACCACCCAGAGGCCTGGAGATGCCATGAAGCCTGGCTGTGGTTGTGTACCAAATAGCTCCCTATTTTCTGTATAGTGCACTAGCCTATGGGCCCTGGTCAAAAGTTGTGCATTGTTAAGGGAACAGGGGGCCTTTTGGGAGGCAGTCTGTGTGCATGTTTCACTATTGTCTCTGTCTGCAGCCTCCCATTGTTCCCAGTCTCTGACCCGTGGAGGAACGTCTAGACATCTGACACTTACCTTATCTATACAGGGAACAGATAACCCAGATATTGTATATGCAATGTGGTCTCAGAGCATTTAGTATTATTCTGTATCTGTTTGTAAATATGAGACAATCCATTTAGTATGATATCTTATGTTTCGTATGGTATGTGTTAATTTGTGGATGTCCATCATCCATTTCAAACGATATGTTATGAATTACACTTCACATGTAATGTTATGAACTGCAATTCATAAAACATGTTCCGAATTTGCAAAATGTACAATGTTTGGAATTTGCTTAAAGTATGATATGTTACGAATTCCAATTTGTTGTGGCTAAAGTTAGCTAGATGGGTACTAAGGACAACGTTAGCTAGCTGGCTAACGTTAGCTCTAGGGGTTAGGGGTTAAGGTTAGGAGTTAGCTAAAAGGGTTAAGGTTTGGGAAAGGGTTAGCTAAAAGGGTTGTGGTTAGGGGAATGGTTAGCTAACATGCTAAGTAGTTGCAAAGTAGCTAAAAAGTAGTATGTAGTTGCAAAGTTGGTAATTAGCTAAAATGCTGAAGATATCCATCATGGGTTTTGAACACACAATCTTTGAGTTGCTAGATTTTCATGTTATACACCTACCCAACCACCCTCCTGCTGTTTTATGCAACAATACCAAATGTAATATATCATAAAAATTTGGTATCCCGGATTTACGTTTACTATATTATGTCTAGTCTATGAGACCAGTCTGCAATATAATATTGCATTTAGTCTTTAAAAGTCAAGTCTTCTTGACTTTAAAAAAAATAATGTTTAAAAAAAAGAAAGTAAAAACAATATAATGTGTGTAAACGGATGTAATATAATATAACAACAAAAGTATCATCAGATGTAGTTCAGTAGACTGGAAAAACTGAGATCTTTCAAAATTCGGCAATTAGTCATGTTAGGGGTTTTATGTCCCTCACTCAACTCCGGATAGGAGGATTCGCAGCGTTATTTTCACACGCTGATGCTGTTGTGTACCACGCTGTTTCCACGGACCACATCAGCCCCTGATCACGCGTTGATTCTTCTCCTATTGGTTCCTGTCTTGCACACCTTTGTGTCTGATTGGCTGAAAGTAGAGACCGGCCCCTCTGTATCCACTGAATTTGAAATTATGGCTGAATGGAACTAGAAAAAGGAAAAGAGAAACATTAATTGTAACATTTACCACAAGTCCGACTGTCACACATCACTTCATTAACACAGTGAAGTTACATTCGATACATTGTCTTCGAATATGAGAAAATGTATGTCGTCCTTTGTCGAGCGCCACAACAATGTAAGTAGCTACAATCCTCATTCTCACTGAAGGCTTTTAGGAAATCACTAACGTTAGGGTGATGTTAGATGATGAAATGTTGTTTATTTATTTTTAAAAGTGCATATATCTGTTTGAAATACGTTTAGAATGTAAACAGAACTTTTTGAGATCTGTTTAGTAATAATAAGTGGATGTTGAGATTTAGTTGAATTTGTTGGAGGGGGGTGGCACAAATTCTGAACTCATGAGGGGCCGCAGTGGCTGGCGGTTCTGCGTAACCACATCCATACCCACACATGCAGTCAACTGATTTGAGCAATCAATCCATTTGTGAAGTTAAATGACTGAACTCTCTTCACTATAGTAAATGTATTATACCAGTAGCCAGGGCTGGCCCTAGCCTTTTCGGGGCCCTATGCGAGCAAAACATGTTACTTGTTTACTTGACAGCAGAGATACATTTTTTTTTAGTTTTAAAGTGAATTTATTGCAATTCTATACAGTTTTCCGTTGCACAAAGGGGCTCCTTAGTGGCGCAGTGGTCTATCTCAGTGCTAGAGGCGTCACTCCAGACTCTGGTTCAAACCTGGGCTGTATCACAACCAGCCGTGATCAGCAGTCCCATAGGGTGGCGCACAATTGGCCCAGCGGTCATTGTAAAATAAGAATTTGTTTTTAACTGAGTTGCCTAGTTAAATAAAAACAGAGTAAATGTTGCAGTTTTAAAGCAAGTTTTCTGCAACACATTTCTCATAGGGCAGAGAGAAAATGTCAACATTTTCTAACAAATTTCATGCAATTCTACTCATTTTTCAATGGGGCGGAGAGAGATTTGAGCAGTTTTAAAGTGAATTTCCTGCAATTCTACACAGTTTGCAATGACTAATGCTATGTTTATATGATTTCTGAGTGAGAGTGACTAACAAAATCAATGGGGGCCCCCTGGAGGTTAGGGCCCCTGGGCACGTGCCTTCTGTACCCAGTTGGGATTCGGCCATGATTACTATGTTTAGATAGTTGGCTAGACTAACTTAACATTCAAAAAATTGTTAGCAGACATTGCTAATTGAGTGACTGTAAGTGACATATCAAGAGAGAAACTGCTGATGCACAACCAAATGTAGAAATTTTACCATGATCCTGAAGCCTACAAATAGGCCAGTTGACAATCCCTGATTTACATATTCTGTTAGTATTGGTTGACAAGTAAATCAATTATGTAAGGTATCTAAAGATTTACTGAAGTGTATAGAGAAAAGCTACTGACACAGCATGAGCATTGTGTTTATTAACCAGCTGAAGAATAATGAGAGTTGTTCCAATCATAATTTTCTTTGCTTCTTTATGGACGGAAAAGTAATTGACAAAAATCATTTCATATTTCACTTTAAACTTTGAATATTTATAATATCACCTTTCAACTAATGTTTAATGAGCTTGTATGTCTTTGGAGAAAGGATAATTATGGATCACAGGGACTAGGTACATGACATGATGATGAGATACATGAGTATACCAAACATTAGGAACACCTTCCTAATATTGAGTTGCACCCCCCCTTTTACCCTCACAACCAAAGCCGCAGTAAGTAGGGGTGCTGAGGGTGCTGCAGCACCGCCTGAAAAATCTGAATAAAACAAATATATATAATTTTACCACAAAAGTAGCAAACTGGGCCTCAATGGTCCTGTATCAGGGATGCTGGCCCATGTTGCCTCCAATGCTTCCCACAATTGTGCAAGTTGGCTGGATGTCCATTGGATGGTGGACCATTCTTAATACACACGGGAAACTGTTGAGCGTGAAAAACCCAGCAGCGTTGCATTTCTTGACACAAACCGGTGAGCCTGGCTCCTACTACCATACCCTGTTCAAAGGCACTGAAATATTTTGTCTTGCCCACTTACCCTCTGAATGGCACAAATAAACAATCCATGTCTCAATTATCTCAAGGCTTAAAAAACCTTCTTTAACCTGTCTCCTCCCCTTCATCTACACTGATTGAAGTGGATTTAACAAGTGACATTAATAAGAGATCATAGCTTTCACTTGGATTCACCTGATCAGTCAATATCATGGAAAGAGAAGGTGTTCTTAATGTTTTGTACACTCAGTGTATATTCCTTTATCTGTTAACAGAGTGACACCGTGGAAGTTGATGAGCTGTACTATCCTGGCAGTCAGAACCATGAAGAGTCCCAGTGTCACCCTATGGCCGTGGGAGACATGGAGGCGGTGGAAGCTCTTATGTTTATGAACACCCACTGGAAAGCCAGGACTTCCAGGAGCTTCAAGCATAGACAGTTCCGACCTCTGACCCCTTCCCCTGACTTCTCAGAGGATGACTCTCATCTCTCATTTGACCCGGCTGAGGTTTGTGAGTCTCTGGTAAATTTCCTGTGTTACTTTGTGTGTGTTCTCTCAAGTTCTGTCACATGCATTCACTGTGATAATCCTCCATACTAAGTGAAATGTAATAAATATAACCTCACACAATGTAGAGACTATATCGTTTTGTAACCACTTCAGGTTTTTTCCCCCCTCCGTCTCAGTGTATGACCCCGCCATACAGCCCGCCAAACTTTGAGGCCATTCACAGTCATCCTGCTCCAGAGACAGTACATACCTCCTGGTGCCAGAGACATAACCCACAGCCAGCACAGCAGGGCTTGACACAGCCACAGATGGTCAGCCAGCCCCGATCACAGGCCACCAGTGTGATCCGTCACACTGCAGACGCACAGCACTGCAGCTGGAGCATCTGTCCAGCCGCCCTCCTGGAGCAGAGACTAAACCAACACCTGCCTCCCCAGCCCCAGCCAAGCCCAGACAGCATCAACAACCCCCTGGCAGATAGGCTATCTGGCAGGGGCTCCAAAGGGAACATGACACCCCTTGACTCCTCTGCTGAACCGGCTGCCATCCAGGCTCCGGTTACTGTAACTCTGCCAGCCTCTGTTGGTAAATTCCACCAACCTACATCGGTGTCCCCTGTCAACTGTAGGGTTTCTCCTGTTCCGGTTTATTGCCAGATACTACCTGTTGTGCCAATTGGAACGAACAGTCATATTCCAATGGTTACCACCACCATGGTGGCGGCAACCAGTCACCAACAACAGTCAGCAGCAGTTGGTCCTCCTTCAGTCTTCTTCATGGGTGACCAGGTGACAAAGGGCCCTATCATCTTCTTGGTTCCCCGGCCAGTTGTCGGGATCCAGCCGTCAGTGCTGACATCTGGTGGCACCAAGCTGCCAGCCATCGCCCCAGCGCCAGGCTTCACCTCAGTGGTCCAGCGGAGCAGCCTGCAGCCTGCTGAGGTGTCCAGAGTCCGCAGCCATATCTGCCCCCACGAGGACTGTGGCAAGACCTACTTTAAGAGCTCCCACCTCAAGGCTCACATGAGGACTCACACAGGTAAGACATGGCTTGTGGGGAGTCTGGTTTAAATGTTACAAATTCAGGTAGTGGCCTTTTTGTTTACAAGTAACACAAGCATTACATATTGTAGGAATAACAACAGAGTTTATCTCAGGTTTTTTTTTAAAGTTGGTGTTCTTTTCTTTGGCTTCCTCTTGCTACCTACCTTATTGGTGCTGTAATTGCACTAAAGCCACAACGTTCAACGACCTCCTTACATACCGTAACAACAAGGTCAGGTAATCACCCTCTTAGCCTGTATGGCTGACTGTGTGTGTGTCCTGCTGTAACACTAGTCTTTCCTCTATGTGTTCTGCTCAGGTGAGAAACCTTTCAAATGCAGGTGGGAAGGCTGTGAGAGACGCTTCGCTCGATCCGATGAGCTATCACGCCATCGTAGAATCCACACGGGAGAGAAGCGTTTCGCCTGCCCCATGTGCCACAGCCGCTTCATGCGTAGCGACCACCTGGCCAAGCACGCCCGTCGACACCTGGCCACCAAGAAGGTGCCCTGTTGGCAGATGGGAGTCTGTCACAGCGGTGATGTTACACATGCAGTGTTTTCGGCACTGTTCCTTCGTCCTCTGCCCAGAATAAACTCTTGCCTTAAAGACACTGTAGAATAAGCTATTTCGTCATTAGATGGAAACTCATTCACTGTGATACTGTTCACTGAAGACTTAAATGCACATCAATGCAATTAATTACATGTTGAATTCTTTAAAAACTAAAGTTGTTTGACATGTTTAAAGTTTCTTGACTTACAGTTTCATATTTCATTCAGGTCCACTTGAGATTACGTTGTTATTGGCAGTTTAATGTGTGATGTATGATAGCAGGGTTTTTACTCATTTACATTACGTTTGATCAACTCTTACTTGTTGAAGATTATGCTAATATTATTGTTTACAACTGTGCTTTAAACTACTGACAAGACAAGATCAACCTCTTTGTATGTGGTTGTAGTGGTGGCAACTGTCCGCTCTTTCTGTGGCAACCTCCAAAGTGTGGAGCAAGGTACAGAAATGTTGAAGTCAAATCTGTGAACAACTAGAGGCTTAGATAGACTCTTTCTGAATCTCTGAGCCTACCAAATAAGTCAATTGCCATTAAGCATAGTTTTGCAATCCATAACTATTAGATCTTGTACATTAATTGTTTTTCTACCAAGTGAATGTGTTCAATACACTGTATATTTAATATTCATGAGAATTGTTTGGCCAAAGAAAGAATGTTAAAGAAAAGTTTGTATATTTAACTTGACTAAATTACATACATTTTCATTGTTTTGTTACAGGTGAAATAAAATGTGTAAAACTTGACTAGTTTGTTGTATTTGTGTTGAATTCAAATCAAATGTTTTTTGTCACACGTGCCAAATACAACCGGTGTAGACCTTACATTGAAATTCTTACTTACAAGCCCTTAACCAACAATGCAGTTCAAGAAATAGTTAACAAAATATTTACTAAAGAGATAATTTGTACAAGTAGGTAGAGGTAAAGTGACTGCATAGATAATTAACAGCAAGTAGCAGCAGTTTAAAAACAAAGGTGTGGGGGGGGTCAATATAAATAATCCGGGGGGCCATTTTATCAATTGTTCAGCAGTCTTATGGCTTGGGGTAGAAGCTGTTAAAGAGCCTTTTGGACCTAGACTTGGCACTCCGGTGCATCTTGCCGTGCGGTAGCAGAGAGAACAGTCTATGACTTGGGTGACTGGAGTCTTTGACAATTTTTTGGCCCTTCCTCTGACACGCCTAGTATATAGGTCCTGGATGGCAAGACGCTTGGCCCCAGTTATGTACTGGGCTGTACACAATGTAGCGCCTTACAGTCGGATGCCAAGCAGTTGCCATACCAGGTGGTGAAGCAAACGATCAGGATGCTCTCGATGGTGCAGCTGTATAACTTTTTGAGGTTCTGGGGACCCATGCCAAATCTTTTCTTTCTCCTGAGAGGGAAAGGGCGTTGTCATGCCCTCTTCATGACTTTCTTAGTGTGTTTGGACCATGATAGTTTGTTGGTGATGTGGACACCAAGGAACTTGAAATTCTCGACCCACTCCACTACAGCCCCGTCAATGTGAATGGGGGCGTTCGGCCCTCCTTTTCCTGTAGTCCATGATCATCTCCTTTGTCTTGCTCACATTGACGGTGAGGTTGTTGCCCTGGCACCACACTGTGAGAGGATATGTGTTGCGTTACTGAACTGAGGGGTAAACCACAAAGCAAGATAAAGGAGTTAGCCAGCTAGAAAAATAAACTTGAAATGGCCATGGTCTAATTGACTCAATAACCAATAACACAAACACTACATGACCAAAAGAATGTGGACACCTGCTTGTCGAACATCTCATTCTAAAATCAGGGGCATTGATATGGAGTTGGTCCCCCCATTGCTGCTAAAACAGCCTCCAGTCTTCTGGGAAGGCTTTACAATAGATCCCTCAAACTCAAATCTCAACCTCGCAGCCACTTCCACTGGTTTATTTTCATTGTTCCCCTCTAATCAGGGACTGATTTAGACCTGAGACACCAGGTGTGTGCGATTGATTATTAGGTAAAACAGAAAACCATCACGCAGCGGACCTCATAGAGTAAGAGTTGAATACCAATGCACTAGATGTTGGAACATTGCTGCGGGGACTTGCTTTCACTTAGCCACGAGCACTAGTGAGGTCGGACATTGATGTTGGGCGATTAGGCCTGGCTTGCAGTCGGCGTTCCAATTCATCCCAAAAATGTTCGATGAGGTTGAAGTCAGGGCTCTGTGCAGGCCAGTCAAGTACTTCCACAACGATCTCGACAAACTATTTCTGTATGGACCTCGCTTTGTACACGGGGGCATTGTCATTCTGAAACAGGAAAGGACCTTCTCCGAACTGTTGCCACAAAGTTGGAAGCACAGAATCGTCTAGAATGTCAGTGTATGCTGTAGCGCTAAGATTTCCATTCACTGGAACTAAGGGGCCTAGCCCGAAACATGAAAAACAGCCCCAGACCATTATTCCTCCTCCACAAAACTTTACAGTCGGCACTATGTATTGGGGCAGGTTGCATTCTCCTGGCATCTGCCAAACCCAGATTTGTCCGTTATACTGCCACATGGAGACAGCGAGCTTTACACCACTCCAGCCGACGCTTGGCATTGCGCATGGTGATCTTAGGCTTGTGTGAGGCTGGAAACCCATTTCATGAAGCTCCCGACAAACAGTTATTGTGCTGTTGTTGCTTCCAGAGGCAGTTTGGATCTCGATAGGGAGTGCTGCAACAGAGGACAGATATTTTTTTTTATTCGCACTTGGCAGTCCTGTTCTGTGAGCTTGTGTGGCCTGCCACTTCGCTACTGAACCGCTGTTGCTCCTAGACGTTTCCACTTCACAATAACAGCACTTACAGTTGATCGGCGCAGCTCTATCAAGGCAGAAATTTGACAAAGTAACTTGTTGGAAAGGTGACATCCTATGACTGTGCCACATTGAAAGTCACTGAGCTCTTCATTAAGGCCATTCTACTGCCAATGTTTGTCTATGGAGAATGCATAACTGTGTGCTCGATTTTATACACCTGTCAGAAACATGTGTGGCTGAAATAGCCAAATCCACTAATTTGAAGTGGTGTCCACATACTTTTGTATATAAAGTGTATTTATTTTTAGCTTTCTTAATGAACCAGAAAATCACCTGTTATTTCTGGTTGTTTATTAAAGTTAGCTGCCCTAAGCTCATTGATCCTGCTTTGTAGTATACCCCTCTCTCTGGGCACGTATCTGTGTCAGTTCAAGACAGTGTTGACTAGTAGGTGAGAGGTCAACGGAATTTCCTTCCATTGAAAGGCATTCACTTTCTGTGTAGTGTAAACATACAACCATTTACTCAACATTGTTATCCTCAGTGAAAAATAGACAACACATCCGGTTCTATTGGAATATGCACACAGTGGCCAGTTTATTAGGTACATCAGCACATTTCCGAAATTGGTTTGCTCCTACAGAGACTTATTCATGTGACCTGCTATATAAAGCAGGCCGACAGGCATCCAGTTACTGTTCCATTGAGCGTTAGATTGGGCAAAACGAGTGACCTAAGCGACTTTGAGCGTGTTATGATCGTCGGTGCCAGGCGCACCTGTTCCAGTATCTCAGAAACAGCTGTCCTCCTAGGCTTTTCATGCACGACAGTGTCTAAGGCTTTCCAAGAATGGAGCGACAAACAAAAAACATCCAGTCAGCTGCAGTCCTGTGGGCGAAAACTGCTCGTTGGTGAGAGGTCGAAGGAGAATTGCAAGAATCGTGCAAGCTAGAAGGTGGGCCACAAACAGGCAAATAACAGCGTACAACAGTGGTGTGCAGGACGCATCTCGGAACGTACACCTCGTCGGTCCTTGTCACGAATGGGCTATAGCAGCTTTCATATCCGCTAAAAACAAGAAGAAGAGGCTCCACTGGGCATGCAATCACCAACACTGGACGATTGAGGAGTGGAAAAACTTTGCCTGGTCTGACGAATCCCGGTTCCTGTTGCGCCATCCTGATGGCAGAGTCAGGATTTCGAGTAAGCCGCACAAGTCTATGGCTCTGTGTCAATGGTACAGGATGGTGGCGGAATGGTGTGGGGAATGTTTTCTTGGCACACGTAAGGTCTCTTGACCTTGCTTCTGGACAAGCTAAACACCATCGCCCGCTTTGAGGATAACACACTGCCCCCGACGCGATCCGCTACCAAGGACTGTGGGTCCTCCTTCTCCGTTGCCGACGTGAGTAAGACGTTTAAGCATGTTAACCCTCGCAAGGCTGCAGGCCCAGACGGCATCCCTAGCCATGTCCTCAGAGCATGTGCAGACCAGCTGACTGGAGTGTTTACAGACATATTCAATCTCTCCCGATCCCTGTCTGCTGTCCCCACTTGCTTCAAGATGTCCACCGTTGTTCCATGAAGTGCTTTGAGAGGCTAGTTAAGGATCATATCACTTCTACCTTACACCAAGACCCACTTCAATTTTCTTACCGTTCCAATAGATCCACAGACGATGCCATCGCACTTCACTATCCCATCTGCACAAGAGGAATACCTATGTAAGAATGCTCTTCAGTGACTATAGTTCAGCATTCAACACCATAGTACCCTCCAAGCTCATAATTAAGCTCTGGGCCCTGGGTCCTGGACTTCCTGACGGGCCGCCCCCAGGTGGTGAAGGTAGGAAACAACACCTCCACTTCGCTGATCCTC